>NW_021144556.1:0-31736 GCF_004193775.1 Glycine soja | reverse complement strand
CTGGCATCAGGAAGACATCAATTGCTGCAAACAAGCATCTTCCAAATCTGTGGAGGTGCCAAAGGGCTACCTTGTAGTCTATGTTGGAGACAAAATGAGGCGGTTTCTTATCCCGTATCATACTTGAACCAACCATCCTTTTCAAGATTTGTTGAATCAAGCTGAGGAAGAATTCGGGTATGACCATCCAATGGCGGTCTCACAATACCATGCAAGGAGGATGAGTTCCTAACCGTCACCTCTCACTTGAATGACCTGTAAATCATGCTAATGGATACACGGATAGATTAGATGAGGCAAATTTGTACAGAAGAGGCATTTTTCTTTTATTGTTAGGGATTTCTATTTTCTACTGAAGTTGAAACCTGTTTCCTTAATGAGAATTAATGCAGCACAGGAACGTATTGTTTAATCACTTTTTTGCCTTTGCCAAATCTTGATATGGTTTAACAGATAACACACAGTATCATTGTCAAATTTAAGTTATTGATATGTATCAGCATGATCAGACTATCGGCTTATAAATATTAGGCATTAATTGCCGTAATTCTGTTGGAGATACAGGGCAACCTTGATAAGGTTGTTAATTACTAAACTGACCTATTGTATTTCAATATTTGTCCATGACCTGAACAAGAAATGCACAACACTTTTTTGTCCTGAAACAGTTTTTCGCCCTTGTTGCCACATTCTTCTATAACATGTGCTTCTTTTAGTTCCCTCTTTAAGCACCACAATGTAATTATATATCTTCGGTTGAATTATTACTCCCTCCCACTCTATCATCACTGCAAAATCATTATCGTTGTCCAAAGGTTATCAACTTTCATTTTCCTAAACAAGCAGCCATGGAGTTTGTTACTACTATGGTATTGCCATGGAATATTACTACGTACCATGGTATTGCCCAAATATCACAGAAATAACAGAACAGATCGCCAACTTTTGGTGGACATAAAGTAAGAACTCCGATCCACACAGTTTCGAACTATTCTTCTTGCACGGTATGGTCATATATAATTCATTTTATCTGGTAGACCGAAGTTATGTAAAAAGCATTGGTTCCTCCACTTCTCCCTATATAGGGTTAGTGAAAATGGGCCATACCGTTCGTGAATATCATACAAGAGAAAGTTTTTGTCACCAGAGTCGGCCATGTCTATTCAAGGAAGAAATAAACCTCGGTGTTACGTCCAATTGTATTTTGCACCTGCTTCGGCAGGGAAGGTACCTCGTGTGCTCGGACCTTGCAGCTCAAAATTTTAATTTGATAAAAATAATTATTATTAGAATACATTTTAACTTTTCTGCCAAATTATTTTAACTATCCTTGGTCCGAGGGAAAATACTTCTGCTATACCCTTCCTGGAAATCATTTTTGTACCATTACTGATTTGAAATTTATCAACTTCTAACAGAATATTGATACCTGGCTCATACAGAGAGAAGGGAAGATTGAAACAAATAAACATAAAGTATAGAGATCGAAGCTGCTTGAGTGCTCAATTCATTGCAATTAATCAATAGAATAACATATTATGTTTGTATTTCCTCTCTCTTGAGAAAGGGGATCTGTACACTTAGAGAACACGCCTATTATACAAAATTCTCCTCTAATCTACGTCAGTCTCCTATACTGTGACATTTCTGCTCAATTCAAGCAAGAAGTTAACATTGGAAGACATCTTCACTGCAAGGAATTGTGAGGCCACCCATGGGATGATCATATCCAAACTCTTCCTCAGCTTGACTCAACAAGTCCTGGAATGAAGGTTGGTTCAAGTATGATACGGGAATCACAAACCGCTTCAATTTCTCTCCGACATAGACTGCAAGATAGCCTTTTGGTGCGTCCGCCGCTTTTGATGCCTTTCTGATGCCAGGTAAACGAAATCCCATTGTTGTATTGATCTGAGAAGAGAATGGTTGAAGAGAAGTGTTGAGAATTTTGAATTTCAAACACTTTATGATGTGAATGATTGTGTTGGTCCTCAATGCTTGCGGCCATGAATATTTATATAGACATAAGATATGCATGAACCATTAGTTGGGCACTTAAATTATTGGTGATGCAGGACATCAGATAGGAGTCATGGGACCAAATGAGAGACATGCATATGGGGTGTTGTCTTAGAGGACTTTCTTAAGAATCAACGTAACAAGTGATTGTAGATAACATGAGTCCCACCTTCATTTGATCTTGTGACAGAAGCTTATCAGCGTGGTGGGGGCCAGAAATTCATTATGCAAATTTCATGCAGTACTGCTACTTAGAATTGACGTACAGCAAAACAATGTGGTCAGGATGCCTGGTGATACGATCATGCACTCAGTGTTAGTTGTCATCTTATCTACACTGTTTCAGAGCTATCAATTCCGATAGGACAGCTCCATATGCCCTTGTTTTTTCCAAAAGTTGTTTTGACGTGTGTAACACCACCTTATCAAACAATGGCCAACATAAAGCCTCCACTTGTAACCAAATGAGACGTGCCTAAGTGTATCCTCACATTTTTTTAGTGCATTATTCGGTATTCCATACTTTTGCAGGCATGCTTTGGACATGTTTTCTTCATGTTATGCTGGAGTACAACTGGAAGGTATTTTCTGACTGATGAATTATAAGGCAACACAGATAGATAGCAAGAGATCATAGACCATTATATTTCTGAGGTTTGACATTATACATCTGTTTTATTTCAAGTGGATTCACACCAGAAAATTAGATAGGATTATCTTAGCTACTATAACATGCAACGTTAATTCTTGATAAAGTCCTCCAAGGCAACACCATATGCCCCTGTCTCCTGTCGGTCCCATCACTTATCTCATTGCCTTCCCCCCACAATAATTCATGTAGCCAACTGTTTGTTACAAATTCTTTCATCTATATATATTCATGGTTGCAAGGTTTTAGCACAACCAAAATCATTGACATCCTAAAGCATTCGTAGTTCAAAAATTCCATCTTCAATTTACAAGTCTTTTTGGACACTCTGTCCCTAATTTCAACACATACAACAATGGGTTTTCGTTTGCCTGGTATCAGAAAGGCATCATTTTCTGCAAACCAAGCATCTTCAAAAGCCGTGGATGTGGAAAAGGGCTACCTTGCAGTCTATGTCGGAGAGAAAATGAGGCGGTTTGTGATCCCCGTATCTTACTTGAACAAACCCTCATTCCAGGACTTGTTAAGTCAGGCTGAGGAAGAGTTTGGATATCATCATCCCAACGGTGGCCTCACAATTCCTTGCAGTGAAGATGTCTTCCAACATATAACTTCTTTCTTGAATTAATAAATGTCAATTTTTTTTGGAGGCTGCATAGATTAGCGAAGACATTTTGTACAATAGGCGTCTTCTCAACTTGTAAAGATCTCCCTTTTCGAGAAAGAGGGAAAAGAAAGATTATAGAATGACAAAAGTCAGTATTTCATTATTTTTTTGGTGTAATGACAATGAATTCAACTACTCAAAGCAACTCCTCTGTGTTTTCTGTTATTTTTTACAATGTTCACTTCACCCTGTATGATCAAGGTTGGTTTCTGTAAAAAAAAAAAAAATACTTTAATTTGTTCCGATAAATTTTACAACGGAAATATAACACATGATTCCTAGCAAGGGTAGAGCAAAAATAATTTTACCTAGGACCATATATGAGAAAGATAAATTAATTTGGGAAAAGTCAAAATATATTTCATTAAAATTTTGGTGCCAAGGCAGGTGTAAAATAACAATGGGCTTAACATCGAGGGTTGCAATTATGACGGACAAACAATAATATCATAATTATAGCATCCCAAAATACTTTATGCAGCTTGACTTTGAAATCGGTGATCCAAATTCTCAATTTAAATTTAACAAACAGAAATAAGTTGGAAAGGGAAAAATTATTGGCCATGCATAATAGACTGCTGTTTACTATTCATTAAAATTGAATGGATTAGAGTTCCTATTTTGGGGCAATATCACAGTACTGACAATCCATGCTTTCCTGCCCAAGTAACAACTAATAATCAATCTTGTTTAGGAAAATAGAAGAATGAATGACCCTTGGAAAATGATAATGCTTTTGGGGTGATGATAGAACGGAAGGGAGTACTAAATTAACTCAAGATACACAATTACTTTGTGTTGCTTAAACCAGGAACTGAATGAGCCACATATTAAATAGAAAATAAAGCAACAGGCTAGCGGCAAAAACTGTTTCAGGAAAACTAATGCGTTGTGCGTTCCTTGTTCAGATCACGGACATATATTGAAAAATAAGCAAGGGAAGCATTAATTAACAGCCCTTATCCAGGTTGGTCAATATCTCCAACATGATTACTGTGCTTAATTCCCAATATTAATTAGCTGATAGCCTATTGCTGACATATATCAAGTTAAATATGATAATGTTACGGTTCAATATATAATTGAGATTTGGAAAAAGAAAAAAGTGCTTAAAGAATGTCTTTTGTTGCATTCTCATTCAGGCAACAGGTTTTAAATTCTGTACAAAAAAGAAAATGCCATCTGTACAAATTTGCCTCATCTAATCTATCTCAATCTCCGTTAGCATGAATTACAGCTCATTCAAGTGAGCGGTAACGTTTAGGAACTCCTCTTCCTTGCATGGTATTGTTAGACCACCCATTGGATGATCGTATCCGAATTCTTCTTCTGCTTGACTGAGTAATTCTTGAAATGAAGGTTCGTTCAAGTATGATACTGGAATTGTGAACCGTCTCATCTTATCTCCAACATAGACTGCAGCATAGCCTTTTGGTACGTCCACCCTCTTGGAGGCTGCTTGGGTTGTATAAAACGAAGTCCGCCTAACAATACCTGCTATGCGAAAACCCATTATTTTCTGTTGCTCCACACAACAAGTATTATACTGATATCAAAGAAGTCGTATGCGGAAGAAATTTTTGAGTTCTGATACTTCAGGAATGGGATGACTTGTGTTGCTTGGAAACCCTAGAAATTGTGTATATATAATGTCTAGGACCTCTGCAATCCAATTGCACAGTGGGCCATGATGGGGTCTACTGAGGGAGAAAGGATCACATGGTATTGTCTCAGAGGTCTCTTTCAAGGAATAGGAAGTTCAATAGGAGTGCATACGTACCTCACCTTCTGAGTTAGTGGCCACCAAATTACCCACCTGACAACCTAATGTTTGTTCAGGCATCGTGGTATGGCTAATCCAATGGTGGATATGCTTAAGACATCTCACATGCTTCTTCAAATGATTGTAAGCTGACAATTATTTTGATAAATATATCTACCATGTGACCGATAGCAACCAGTAAACCTTAAGCCGACCAGATTGACAGCTCTGAATAAGTTTTTGGAAGTAAGAAGAAAACCAATACTGAATACATGATCATAAAGTACTATGAACCACATTTTTTATGTACGAAATATTCTCACCGACAGCAGCCTACAATTTATTTCCACACATTAAGTTTATTGTCTCTGCCCCCTTTAATTAGTAATTGTCAACATGATCCACTTTGATTTTTTTTTCTTCGTATGTGGTTTCTAAAATGTTGGGAAATCTGTTAGCCTTCACTCGATAAGCAGGGATAGTATTATCTTAATTCTTGAGAAAGTCCTCAAGACAACACCATATGCCCTTGTCTCTAAGTTGGTCCCATTTATCTTATCTCATAGCTCTCCTTCACCAATAATTCATACAGCCGATGTTTTCTTACATATGCTTTTCTATATATATATTCATGGCAGCAAGCATTTAGCACCAACACAAATCATTCACATCCCAAAGCATTCAAAATTCTCAACACTTTTCTTAAGAAATTCTCTTCTCAAATCAATACAACAATGGGTTTTCGTTTACCTGGTATCAGAAAGGCATCAAATGCGGTGGATGCGCCAAAAGGCTATCTTGCAGTCTATGTCGGGGAGAAAATGAAGCGGTTTGTGATTCCCGTATCATACATGAACCAACCTTCATTCCAGGACTTGTTGACTCAAGCTGAGGAAGAGTTTGGATATGATCATCCCATGGGTGGCCTCACAATTCCTTGCAGTGAAGAGGTCTTCCAACGTATAACATGTTGCTTGAATTGACAATAAATCTCACACTGTAGGAGACTAACATAGATTAGTGAAGACATTTGGTACAATAGGCGTCTTCTCACCTTGTAAAAATCTCCGTTTCTTGAGCAGGAAGGGGGAAGGACCATTAGAATGACAGATTCATATTTCATGGAGCATGTCTCTGTGTGTTTAAGCAACACGCTGTATCATTGTAGTGACTACCAATACATATTTTTATAGAGAATTGGTTTCTCACTCAGGATCTCTGCCTTTCTACTTTTCTCTTCTTTCTGTTTAGGATTTTACACCTTTAATTAGCTTGTATTTTATAACTCATCAGTCATAACCATGACTCATTTTTCATTGCAAAGTAATTGATTGATAAATGATAACAAGTACAGTGTACAATGTTGTGTTCACGCAGGAGATACAGTGGTATACGCGACCTATATCAGGAATCAATGCTTAAAAAGATACGTATAATTGTATCTAGATTTAAGATTATGCACTAGGGTAAGATGCTTGCACAGCTATGCCACACAGTGCTTCCTCAGAATCCACACCCCTTTGCATCCTAATGTAACCTTCTTCACCCCACTCGGTTCCCCGCGAGTTCTTAACCAACCAATATTCAGTCCCATCATCACTAACACCATACCCCACGGCAGTGACACCGTGATCCAACTCAGTTCCACAGGAACCAGTGAAGACACCACTCTTGTAAAACTGAAAGTCAGAGCCACTGGCATCGATAGCTACGGAAACTGGGTTATTGGCCACAGCTTTTTGAAGTATGTGCCTTCTCATTGTTGGCAGGGACATCATCATACCCAGTAATTAATAGTAGCAGCATTCTTGTCTGCTTCATTTGCATTGCACTTTCCATCAACACCCTTATATAGGGGTAATTGGCTTCAGTGTTGAGTCCATGATTTTGGATGATGAATTTGAAAGCATCATCCGTAAGACCACCCTCACAACCTTGGTCCACACCCTTTGTGTCACAATCAACAAGTTCTGGTTCTCATGACAATAAGATCAATTTTCCAGCTCACAGCGCATGAATTCCTTCAGTTGCTGCAACAGCGGAAAGCGCCCAAAAACATCCTACAATACAAGGTAAATTAGTGGTTAGATGACCATTCAAGTTAATTTGATTTGTGAAACAAATTATCAAGAACTTACCACATTGACCTTGGTCCTTGACGGTGTAACTGCTCCCTTCTGCCTACAATCCACTGTGGATGGTGTTGCAGTCACGTTTTCAAACTTAAAAGTAGTTATGCTTATGATTGAGGAGCACATATGCCCCTTGAATCTATTTCTGGGTGCAAATTGATTAATGCCTCACTTGTAAGGTTTATCGGCGGCATTGTTGCAGGCTTCAATGTAATTTACATTTCCTTAAAAACTTTCCGGAGGATCCTTATACACCTTGCTGTAACGAGTCATCCGTTGCTCATGCCTCTCATACATGGATGCATCTTGGAGAGTGCGACATGTGACTTGAAAAGCCAAGAATGCCATGCAGAGAAGCATTGCAAATGCAATATGGTAGAAATGATTTTTGGCAACCATGCTAGCGTAGTGTGTGTGACAATTAAGGAACAATTATATTACTTGAAGTTTTTGAGTGAAATGTGAGAAAGATGTGTTGTGCCGGTACCCAAGATTATTTGTGGTTTTTATATATAGTAAAAGTTAACGTTGAATGGTAAATTCATCTTCTTGTTTTTCAACTCAAATCTGAAAGATCCTTACTCTAAATGTTGCAATGAGAAATTTTTGAATGTGACTCTTGTACTGAATGCATATGCAGGTGTAGTTACTACGGACAAATTATTTGTCACGCATAACGTAGAGGCACTCATTGGCATACAGTATCATAGTAGTTTTCAAAACCATGCCATGTGTGTATTTGAAATCTTGGAATTATAAAAATTCAAGTTTCAATTTTTTTGTTTCCTATGCGTGCATATATTGCTAAAACATAACTGAATAAAAAATGTTGCATTCTTCTGGCGTCCCAAAACTAAGTTTCAACACGACAATAAATGGAACTTGTTATTGTTCGTTGTTCTAGTATTTTTCTTGTGTAGCAAAGAAAACGGACTTTTAAGCGGATAACTATTCAAATAATAATTATATCTATTACAACCTTACTCGGAATAAGTTACAACTAGACATAGATCCGTGCGATGCACAGGTTTGTAAATAATTTAAAAAATATTTAAATAAATAATTTGATTGATAAATAAAAATTAAAAATATAATTATTAATGATATTTTATATCATTGACAGTTAAATGAGTTAAAAAAAATTATCTATAAATTATGATAATTTGATTTATCCATATATTTATAAGGAAATATTTTAAAATTGGAGTATGACCACTCAACTAAAATTGAGTAACGTGAAGGTAAAAGTAAGTGTTATGCATAAATATTATAAGAGTAATATAAGAATAAAGTTAAATGGACATAATAAAGCACATAATGTTAAAACACATAATGTGAAATATATATAATGAAAGGAAAATAGTCAATCATAATCTTAAAACACATAAATATTATGCTAATAAAACTCCCAAAATTGTTTGTTTAAATAAACTTTTTGTATTTATTTTCTTTTACTAGCGACCTGTTGTTGAATTTTGTTTTCTTTGTTATGCTTCTTTTTAAACTTTGAGATTGAATAAATTTCATTTGATTATGAAGATGCATCTTTTGATTTCTTGCATGCTTGTAGCTTGGAGCTTTTGCTGATGACATATTTTTTTTCCACATTTTTCTTTAATGAACTTTCTTCTTCTTTTGATGATGAAGATGTATCTTTTGACTTGGATAGTTTTAGCTTTGGTCTTTGAGTTGTGCCATCTTCTTTATTTGCCTTTTTTCTTAAATGAGTTTGTGAGATTTCATAAACTTCCTCATCAGATGATAAAGATGTACATTTTGACTTGTTGGAAGAGGCCAAGTTGTGTTGCTACATTTGGACCTAATATTAGAATTTATGAAATTAAGAAGGTGAAATGAAATATGGAGATGAATAAATTAACAAAAATATATAATGACTTTATTTGTTAAAGTTAACGTATTTTAATTCAAGACAAAGGCGACATTAAAGGTTTGTTATTACATTAGCTAAAATTTCATTTTTGATGATCTACAGTGTTTATACTCACCTTTATTATCATTCAAGTCAATCTCACCATGGGATAGAAAGTATAGGGATCGATCATACTGTAGATCACCTTATGCATCAAGAAGCCGCAACAAAAGTAGGAGTTATAGCATAAGCAATAGTTACAGTAAGAGCTTGAGCCAAAGTCCAGGCTACTCTAGGTGATTAACTTGATAACCATGGTGGTGGATGCGCTGGAAAATGCTTTAGTTTTCATATATGTATTTTGTTAGAACAAAAACAAAAAGAAAGGAGAAGGAGCATGGATACTAAGTTACATGCAACATGATCAAACATGGTCTAATGTTATGATAGCATTAATACTAATTATAAATAAAGTGACTGCTTCACACTTTCGAGCATGGTCGTGAAATTTAAGCACCAGGTTAGCAACCCAATTTCGAGCATTCTCACCATTGGGAATTTCCGTATCATGTCTGAGCTGAGAGAGATACCCTTTGCATTGTAGTCTTTTCCTTTCCCGCAGAAACCCAGAGTTGTCTCGATAAAACTACGATTCCGGTTTCGTTAACCATTGGATTGTTGTGAAATTTTGATATGTTGTTTGCGATCCAAGTCCACACACCTCCACTGTTGGGATTTGCAAAGAATTGTCTGTGGAGGGAGAAATATGCATCGCACGAAGCATTACAAAATGGAGGCTTCAATCCCTTCTCTTTCTCTCTAACGTTTGGGAACTCTATCAGAGCAATCAGAGGAAAAATTGAGGAATCTCAGAAAATTGCTAGAGATGCCGCTATCGCTGTCGGAAGACACGTGATCCCGCTTAGAGGTAAGGGATGAGTTATTCACAATTGGGAGTTAGTGAGAACATGTGTAGGGATCCTTAGAGGATTAAATTAGGGTTTTATTTTGGGATATTTTTTAAATTTCAATTTTTCCTTTATGATTATAAATAAAATATTGATGTTTTGATGAGAATTGCTTGATAAATTGTGCTCTTGATATTTGTATATTTTGACCTATGATTTTGATATAATTGTGTAATATTATTTGAGGGGTTTTCGTCCCCAGGTTGTGATAGTCTTTTGTATAAATTGTTATATTGAGGATATGAAATGATGATTCAAATTGTGAGTATGTGGTGAATTGAACATGTGATGAATGATAGAATACATGTATATTGAGATATGTATTGTGTTGTTGATCCCATATGGTTGGAGCATTCTTGCAAAACATTGTGACCCTGACTGGTCTCCCTATGATATTACCTAGTGAGAGTGACTTGACTTGGTAGTGTGTGGTTTGTCTTGTCATGTACTTCTAGGCGCCCGACGAGGTTTTTCATTGACATGGTACCACATTGCATATAGGATTGAGTCTTAGTGTATCTGCTGCATAACGCTTGTGTATTGTTCTATATTGATTGATTTGATGATATTGTGTTTTGAATATTGAGTATGCGAATGTTGTGAAAACGAATGAGACGTGTGGTGAAATAACGTGAGTTATGCTCAAGTAAATGGTATTTTGTTATACGATATTTATACATATATGTTGTTTTATTTTTCTCTATTAGTTAGGAATGTGATAACTCACTCCCTGTGTGTTGTTTGTGTTTGGATCCTGTGATGATCTTGAACCTTGTGTTCGGGGGAGCAGATGGCTAGGTGAAGTGATTTAAGGAACCTTGTGCTGAAGGACGTCGTCACACAGTGCTCTGATGGGATGTGACATTAGGATATAGGTTCTATATTAATTGTATGAAGCTTAGACGACCTTGTTTGAGCCGAGATGACTTTATTATTTATTTGGACAAGTTTGAATATGATGTAGAAGAAAGTGAATGTGAGCCTTTTACCCCTTTGAAAGGCTTGTATTTAAAAATGTTTTAAAAATACTTTTAATCAGTATTTGAATTTTTATTCCTTTATTAGTATATATGTGAGGGGTAGAGGGTGTCACAATTTTCATATATGTATTTTGTTAGAACAAAAACAAAAAGAAAAGAGAAGGAGCATGGATACTAAGTTGCATACAACATGATCAAACATGGTCTAATGTTATGATAGCATTAATACTAATTATAAACAAAGTGACTACTACACACTTTCGTTACATACTAATCAATTATAGTACATGCTTCAGTCCAAAGTAAATTATAGACAAGGTTACGAAATAATCATAAGTTCACCTTTGACATAGCATATATTCCTAAAGTTACAAAATAATCATAAATTCACGTTTGACATAGAATAGTGGAAGACCAATAGGCCAAAGTTGTGAGATTTCATAAACATCCTCATTAGATGAGTTTCTGAGATTTCATAAACTTCCTCGTCAGATGATAAAGATGTACCTTTTGACTTGGTGGAAGAGGCGAAGTTGTGTTGCTACATTTGGACCTATTATTAGAATTTATGAAATTAAAAAGGTGAAATGAAATATGGAGATAAGTAAATTAACAAAAATATATAATGACTTTATTTGTTAAAATTAACGTATTTTAATCCAAGACAAAGGCGACATTACAGGTTTGTTATTACATTAGCTAAAATCTCATTTTTGATAATCTAGAGTGTTTATACTCACCTTTATTATCATTCAAGTCAATCTCGCCATGGGATAGAAAGTATAGGGATCGATCATACTTTAGATCACCTTATGCATCAAGAAGCCACAACAGAAGTAGGAGTTATAGCATAAGCACGAGTTGTAGCATAAGCAAGAGTTATAGTAGGAGCTTGAGCCAAAGTCCAGGTCACTCTAGGTGATTAACTTGATAACCATGATGGTGGATGCGCTGGAAAATGCTTTAATTTTCATATATGTATTTTGTTAGAACAAAAACCAAAAGAAAAGAGAAGGAGCATGGATACTAAGTTGCATAAAACATTATCAAACATGGTCTAATGTTATGATAGCATTAAGACTAATTATAAACAAAGTGACTGCTACACACTTTTGTTACATACTAATCAATTATAGTACATGCTTGAGTCCAACGTAAATTATAGACAAGGTTACAAAATAATCATAAATTCACTTTTAACATAGCATATATTGCTAAAGTTACAAAATAATCATCAATTCACATTTCACATAGAGTAGTGGAAGACCAATTAATAGGCCAAACCAACAGCTGAATATCAGCCACTCATGAAGTATCATATCCCAAAATATTAAAATTAAATCATATTAGCAAGCACACCCATGATATTGTATATTCATTTAAAAGTAACATTTATGCAAGTTGTGTCATGCTAATCATGGTTAGGTTGTCATGGTAAAATATAATATAATGCACATTACCTTGCTATGAAAATAGGAGATAAAAAATTGACACTCAACTACTCAGTATAGTTGAATAATTTATTTGTATTGCTCAATGAAAGAATAATTTAGAGCTGTATTAACGAGAATATGAAGATAAATAAATTAACAAAAATATATAATGACTTTAATTGTTAAAATTAGCGTATTTTAAGTTTATGGGTGATACACGTTCAAATGTTGATCTGATGGCTTTGAGTTATGCATCTAATACAATTTTTTTCTTTTCAATTTCTTGAATATCATCTATCCTAAACGAGAACATGTATGCACATGCCTCTTTCAAGTAGTCATGTCATCACTAAATAACTTTTAATCATAATCATCAATACGGTGTGATTATATGACCAAGATTTGTAGCTCCCATATTCTTAAAGTATTGACCGATAGATTATTATATTGATTGACCATTGCAACTACTAAATCTACTGATTCCTTAACCGATATATCAACACTTTAATTTCATTCGAAATTCTATCATGCTTTAATGAAAATGAAAATCGTTATAGGTGTTATATCAATGAGCTGAGTTGAGATGGTACTTCAATTTATACAGCTCACAGTTTAAAATATACCATATATATACATGCCTCATGTGGCACTATTATTTGATATATAATTGATACATCTCAATAAAAAGGTGTACGATTGGGGTCTTGAATTTTAATATTATGTGTTATTATAGAAAGTAAAAATCATTTAATCCCAACCCGAATTATCAAATTCATGTTCCAAGCTCTTAGTTCCTACCAAAATACTATTATAGCTTTTCCTTGCTGTGAAGCATGTGGGCTGTTATATATATAACAGTCATGATTATTTTTTTTCAGCATGAGAAACCTCTTAATAGTGCCTATATATCGTTGTAATAGCTAGCAGAAGGAAGTGAACATTAATGTAACTGATAAAAAGAAATGCATAGAAATTGGATTTGTTGTCATTACTCAAAAATTGGTAATCTTTACAAGTTGAGAAGATGCCTATAGTGTAAAATGTCTACTAATCTATGTGAGTCTCCCACAGTGAGATTTGTGGTCTCAATTCAAGTGAGAAGTTATATGTTGGAAAACATCTTCACTGCAAGGAATTGTGAGGCCACCCAAGGGATGATCATATCCAAACTCTTCCTCAGCTTGATACAAAAGATCTTGGAATGAAGGCTGATTCAAGTATGATACGGGAACCACAAACCGCTTTTGTTTCTCCCCAACATACACTGCAAGATAGCCCTTTGGAACTTGTACAGATTTTGAAGCTGCTTGGCTAGCCGTGAACGATGCCCGTCGAACAGCAGGTAAACGGAAACCCATTCTATTTTGCTTGATTGAAGGAAGAAGAACAATCTCTAATTTGAAAAGAATGATCCAAAATGTCGAAGCTTGAGGAATGCAATGGCTTGTGTTATTTGTGTTGACTGAAGACCAAGAATTGTGTATATATATAGTTTGTAAGATTCTGTGGAAACCCAATTCCCAGAGAAAGTGACTGTCAATGGATGGAGGGCATACGCATGAGATATCACATGGTGTTGTCTTCGGTCCAACTATGAAGGATAAGTTGTGAAGACTTGCGTAACCCCACCTTATCATACATTAATTGGCCAGCATAAAGCCTCCACATGTAACCAAATGAGACGTGCCTCAGTGAAACGTAACGTCTATTCAAGCATTATTTGGTATTCCATATTTTTGTAAACATGCTCTGGGCATGTTCTGGAAGGTAATTTCTGGCTGATGAATTATAAGGCAGCGGATAGCGAGAGGTCATATATCATTTTAATTATTTCTGATGCCTGACATCTATTTTATTTCACGCGAGAAAGTCCTCCAAGGCAGTCCATATGCCCTTGTCTCCCTGTCTGTCCCATCCAATCAGTCTTGTCTTATAGTCCTCCCACCTCAGTGATTCATGCAGCCAATGATTCCTCTCCAATTATTTCTTCTATATATGTTCATGGATGCAAGCATTTAGGACAACAGAAGTGATTCACATCCTAAAGCATTTGAAGTTCAAAAACTTGCATCTTATTCACAATATTCTCTTCCCAAGTCTCAACTCATACAACAACAATGGGTTTTCGCTTACCTGGCATCAGGAAGACATCAATTGCTGCAAACCAAGCATCTTCCAAATCTGTGGAGGTGCCAAAGGGCTACCTTGTAGTCTATGTTGGAGACAAAATGAGGCGGTTTCTTATCCCCGTATCATACTTGAACCAACCATCCTTTCAAGATTTGTTGAATCAAGCTGAGGAAGAATTCGGGTATGACCATCCAATGGGCGGTCTCACAATACCATGCAAGGAGGATGAGTTCCTAACCGTCACCTCTCACTTGAATGACCTGTAAATCATGCTAATGGATACACGGATAGATTAGATGAGGCAAATTTGTACAGAAGAGGCATTTTCTTTTATTGTTAGGGATTTCTATTTTCTACTGAAGTTGAAACCTGTTTCCTTAATGAGAATTAATGCAGCACAGGACACGTATTGTTTAATCACTTTTTGCCTTTGCCAAATCTTGATATGGTTTAACAGATAACACACAGTATCATTGTCAAATTTAAGTTATTGATATGTATCAGCATGATCAGACTATCGGCTTATAAATATTAGGCATTAATTGCCGTAATTCTGTTGGAGATACAGGGCAACCTTGATAAGGTTGTTAATTACTAAACTGACCTATTGTATTTCAATATTTGTCCATGACCTGAACAAGAAATGCACAACACTTTTTTGTCCTGAAACAGTTTTCGCCACTTGTTGCCACATTCTTCTATAACATGTGCTTCTTTTAGTTCCCTCTTTAAGCACCACAATGTAATTATATATCTTCGGTTGAATTATTACTCCCTCCCACTCTATCATCACTGCAAAATCATTATCGTTGTCCAAAGGTTCATCAACTCTTTCATTTTCCTAAACAAGCAGCCATGGAGTTGTTACTACTATGGTATTGCCATGGAATTATTACTACGTACCATGGTATTGCCCCAAATATCACAGAAATAACAGAACAGATCGCCAACTTTTGGTGGACATAAAGTAAGAACTCCGATCCACACAGTTTCGAACTATTCTTCTTGCACGGTATGGTCATATATAATTTCATTTTATCTGGTAGACCGAAGTTATGTAAAAAGCATTGGTTCCTCCACTTCTCCCTATATAGGGTTAGTGAAAATGGGCCATACCGTTCGTGAATATCATACAAGAGAAAGTTTTTGTCACCAGAGTCGGCCATGTCTATTCAAGGAAGAAAATAAACCTCGGTGTTACGTCCAATTGTATTTTGCACCTGCTTCGGCAGGGAAGGTACCTCGTGTGCTTCGGACCTTGCAGCTCAAAATTTTAATTTGATAAAAATAATTATTATTAGAATACATTTTAACTTTTTCTGCCAAATTATTTTAACTATCCTTGGTCCGAGGGAAAATACTTCTGCTATACCCTTCCTGGAAATCATTTTTGTACCATTACTGATTTGAAATTTATCAACTTCTAACAGAATATTGATACCTGGCTCATACAGAGAGAAGGGAAGATTGAAACAAATAAACATAAAGTATAGAGATCGAAGCTGCTTGAGTTGCTCAATTCATTGCAATTAATCAATAGAATAACATATTATGTTTGTATTTCCTCTCTCTTGAGAAAGGGGGATCTGTACACTTAGAGAACACGCCTATTATACAAAATGTCTCCTCTAATCTACGTCAGTCTCCTATACTGTGACATTTCTGCTCAATTCAAGCAAGAAGTTATACATTGGAAGACATCTTCACTGCAAGGAATTGTGAGGCCACCCATGGGATGATCATATCCAAACTCTTCCTCAGCTTGACTCAACAAGTCCTGGAATGAAGGTTGGTTCAAGTATGATACGGGAATCACAAACCGCTTCAATTTCTCTCCGACATAGACTGCAAGATAGCCTTTTGGTGCGTCCGCCGCTTTTGATGCCTTTCTGATGCCAGGTAAACGAAATCCCATTGTTGTATTGATCTGAGAAGAGAATGGTTGAAGAGAAGTGTTGAGAATTTTGAATTTCAAACACTTTATGATGTGAATGATTTGTGTTGGTCCTCAATGCTTGCGGCCATGAATATTTATATAGACATAAGGATATGCATGGAACCATTAGTTGGGCACTTAAATTATTGGTGATGCAGGGACATCAGATAGGAGTCATGGGACCAAATGAGAGACATGGCATATGGGGTGTTGTCTTAGAGGACTTTCTTAAGAATCAACGTAACAAGTGATTGTAGATAACATGAGTCCCACCTTCATTTGATCTTGTTGACAGAAGCTTATTCAGCGTGGTGGGGGCCAGAAATTTCATTTATGCAAATTTCATGCAGTACTGCTACTTAGAATTTGACGTACAGCAAAACAATGTGGTTCAGGATGCCTGGTGATACGATCATGCACTCAGTGTTAGTTGTCATCTTATCTACACTGTTTCAGAGCTATCAATTCCGATAGGACAGCTCCATATGCCCTTGTTTTTTCCAAAAGTTGTTTTGACGTGTGTAACACCACCTTATCAAACAATGGCCAACATAAAGCCTCCACTTGTAACCAAATGAGACGTGCCTAAGTGTATCCTCCCATTTTTTAGTGCATTATTCGGTATTCCATACTTTTGCAGGCATGCTTTGGACATGTTTTCTTCATGTTATGCTGGAGTACAACTGGAAGGTATTTTCTGACTGATGAATTATAAGGCAACACAGATAGATAGCAAGAGATCATAGACCATTATATTTCTGAGGTTTGACATTATACATCTGTTTTATTTCAAGCGGATTCACACCAGAAAATTAGATAGGATTATCTTAGCTACTATAACATGCAACGTTAATTCTTGATAAAGTCCTCCAAGGCAACACCATATGCCCCTGTCTCCTGTCGGTCCCATCACTTATCTCATTGCCTTCCCCCCACAATAATTCATGTAGCCAACTGTTTGTTACAAATTCTTTCATCTATATATATTCATGGTTGCAAGGTTTTAGCACAACCAAAATCATTGACATCCTAAAGCATTCGTAGTTCAAAAATTCCATCTTCAATTTACAAGTCTTTTTGGACACTCTGTCCCTAATTTCAACACATACAACAATGGGTTTTCGTTTGCCTGGTATCAGAAAGGCATCATTTTCTGCAAACCAAGCATCTTCGAAAGCCGTGGATGTGGAAAAGGGCTACCTTGCAGTCTATGTCGGAGAGAAAATGAGGCGGTTTGTGATCCCCGTATCTTACTTGAACAAACCCTCATTCCAGGACTTGTTAAGTCAGGCTGAGGAAGAGTTTGGATATCATCATCCCAACGGTGGCCTCACAATTCCTTGCAGTGAAGATGTCTTCCAACATATAACTTCTTTCTTGAATTAATAAATGTCAATTTTTTTTGGAGGCTGCATAGATTAGCGAAGACATTTTGTACAATAGGCGTCTTCTCAACTTGTAAAGATCTCCCTTTTGGAGAAAGAGGGAAAAGAAAGATTATAGAATGACAAAAGTCAGTATTTCATTATTTTTTTGGTGTAATGACAATGAATTCAACTACTCAAAGCAACTCCTCTGTGTTTTCTGTTATTTTTTTACAATGTTCACTTCACCCTGTATGATCAAGGTTGGTTTCTGTAAAAAAAAAAAAAAATACTTTAATTTGTTCCGTTAAATTTTACAACGGAAATATAACACATGATTCCTAGCAAGGGTAGAGCAAAAATAATTTTACCTAGGACCATATATGAGAAAGATAAATTAATTTGGGAAAAGTCAAAATATATTTCATTAAAATTTTGGTGCCAAGGCAGGTGTAAAATAACAATGGGCTTAACATCGAGGGTTGCAATTATGACGGACAAACAATAATATCATAATTATAGCATCCCAAAATACTTTATGCAGCTTGACTTTGAAATCGGTGATCCAAATTCTCAATTTAAATTTAACAAACAGAAATAAGTTGGAAAGGGAAAAATTATTGGCCATGCATAATAGACTGCTGTTTACTATTCATTAAAATTGAATGGATTAGAGTTCCTATTTTGGGGCAATATCACAGTACTGACAATCCATGCTTTCCTGCCCAAGTAACAACTAATAATCAATCTTGTTTAGGAAAATAGAAGAATGAATGACCCTTGGAAAATGATAATGCTTTTGGGGTGATGATAGAACGGAAGGGAGTACTAAATTAACTCAAGATACACAATTACTTTGTGTTGCTTAAACCAGGAACTGAATGAGCCACATATTAAATAGAAAATAAAGCAACAGGCTAGCGGCAAAAACTGTTTCAGGAAAACTAATGCGTTGTGCGTTCCTTGTTCAGATCACGGACATATATTGAAAAATAAGCAAGGGAAGCATTAATTAACAGCCCTTATCCAGGTTGGTCAATATCTCCAACATGATTACTGTGCTTAATTCCCAATATTAATTAGCTGATAGCCTATTGCTGACATATATCAAGTTAAATATGATAATGTTACGGTTCAATATATAATTGAGATTTGGAAAAAGAAAAAAGTGCTTAAAGAATGTCTTTTGTTGCATTCTCATTCAGGCAACAGGTTTTAAATTCTGTACAAAAAAGAAAATGCCATCTGTACAAATTTGCCTCATCTAATCTATCTCAGTCTCCGTTAGCATGAATTACAGCTCATTCAAGTGAGCGGTAACGTTTAGGAACTCCTCTTCCTTGCATGGTATTGTTAGACCACCCATTGGATGATCGTATCCGAATTCTTCTTCTGCTTGACTGAGTAATTCTTGAAATGAAGGTTCGTTCAAGTATGATACTGGAATTGTGAACCGTCTCATCTTATCTCCAACATAGACTGCAGCATAGCCTTTTGGTACGTCCACCCTCTTGGAGGCTGCTTGGGTTGTATAAAACGAAGTCCGCCTAACAATACCTGCTATGCGAAAACCCATTATTTTCTGTTGCTCCACACAACAAGTATTATACTGATATCAAAGAAGTCGTATGCGGAAGAAATTTTTGAGTTCTGATACTTCAGGAATGGGATGACTTGTGTTGCTTGGAAACCCTAGAAATTGTGTATATATAATGTCTAGGACCTCTGCAATCCAATTGCACAGTGGGCCATGATGGGGTCTACTGAGGGAGAAAGGATCACATGGTATTGTCTCAGAGGTCTCTTTCAAGGAATAGGAAGTTCAATAGGAGTGCATACGTACCTCACCTTCTGAGTTAGTGGCCACCAAATTACCCACCTGACAACCTAATGTTTGTTCAGGCATCGTGGTATGGCTAATCCAATGGTGGATATGCTTAAGACATCTCACATGCTTCTTCAAATGATTGTAAGCTGACAATTATTTTGATAAATATATCTACCATGTGACCGATAGCAACCAGTAAACCTTAAGCCGACCAGATTGACAGCTCTGAATAAGTTTTTGGAAGTAAGAAGAAAACCAATACTGAATACATGATCATAAAGTACTATGAACCACATTTTTTATGTACGAAATATTCTCACCGACAGCAGCCTACAATTTATTTCCACACATTAAGTTTATTGTCTCTGCCCCCTTTAATTAGTAATTGTCAACATGATCCACTTTGATTTTTTTTTCTTCGTATGTGGTTTCTAAAATGTTGGGAAATCTGTTAGCCTTCACTCGATAAGCAGGGATAGTATTATCTTAATTCTTGAGAAAGTCCTCAAGACAACACCATATGCCCTTGTCTCTAAGTTGGTCCCATTTATCTTATCTCATAGCTCTCCTTCACCAATAATTCATACAGCCGATGTTTTCTTACATATGCTTTTCTATATATATATTCATGGCAGCAAGCATTTAGCACCAACACAAATCATTCACATCCCAAAGCATTCAAAATTCTCAACACTTTTCTTAAGAAATTCTCTTCTCAAATCAATACAACAATGGGTTTTCGTTTACCTGGTATCAGAAAGGCATCAAATGCGGTGGATGCGCCAAAAGGCTATCTTGCAGTCTATGTCGGGGAGAAAATGAAGCGGTTTGTGATTCCCGTATCATACATGAACCAACCTTCATTCCAGGACTTGTTGACTCAAGCTGAGGAAGAGTTTGGATATGATCATCCCATGGGTGGCCTCACAATTCCTTGCAGTGAAGAGGTCTTCCAACGTATAACATGTTGCTTGAATTGACAATAAATCTCACACTGTAGGAGACTAACATAGATTAGTGAAGACATTTGGTACAATAGGCGTCTTCTCACCTTGTAAAAATCTCCGTTTCTTGAGCAGGAAGGGGGAAGGACCATTAGAATGACAGATTCATATTTCATGGAGCATGTCTCTGTGTGTTTAAGCAACACGCTGTATCATTGTAGTGACTACCAATACATATTTTTATAGAGAATTGGTTTCTCACTCAGGATCTCTGCCTTTCTACTTTTCTCTTCTTTCTGTTTAGGATTTTACACCTTTAATTAGCTTGTATTTTATAACTCATCAGTCATAACCATGACTCATTTTTCATTGCAAAGTAATTGATTGATAAATGATAACAAGTACAGTGTACAATGTTGTGTTCACGCAGGAGATACAGTGGTATACGCGACCTATATCAGGAATCAATGCTTAAAAAGATACGTATAATTGTATCTAGATTTAAGATTATGCACTAGGGTAAGATGCTTGCACAGCTATGCCACACAGTGCTTCCTCAGAATCCACACCCCTTTGCATCCTAATGTAACCTTCTTCACCCCACTCGGTCCCCGCGAGTTCTTAACCAACCAATATTCAGTCCCATCATCACTAACACCATACCCCACGGCAGTGACACCGTGATCCAACTCAGTTCCACAGGAACCAGTGAAGACACCACTCTTGTAAAACTGAAAGTCAGAGCCACTGGCATCGATAGCTACGGAAACTGGGTTATTGGCCACAGCTTTTTGAAGTATGTGCCTTCTCCTTGTTGGCAGGGACATCATCATACCCAGTAATTAATAGTAGCAGCATTCTTGTCTGCTTCATTTGCATTGCACTTTCCATCAACACCCTTATATAGGGGTAATTGGCTTCAGTGTTGAGTCCATGATTTTGGATGATGAATTTGAAAGCATCATCCGTAAGACCACCCTCACAACCTTGGTCCACACCCTTTGTGTAACAATCAACAAGTTCTGGTTCTCATGACAATAAGATCAATTTTCCAGCTCACAGCGCATGAATTCCTTCAGTTGCTGCAACAGCGGAAAGCGCCCAAAAACATCCTACAATACAAGGTAAATTAGTGGTTAGATGACCATTCAAGTTAATTTGATTTGTGAAACAAATTATCAAGAACTTACCACATTGACCTTGGTCCTTGACGGTGTAACTGCTCCCTTCTGCCTACAATCCACTGTGGATGGTGTTGCAGTCACGTTTTCAAACTTAAAAGTAGTTATGCTTATGATTGAGGAGCACATATGCCCCTTGAATCTATTTCTGGGTGCAAATTGATTAATGCCTCACTTGTAAGGTTTATCGGCGGCATTGTTGCAGGCTTCAATGTAATTTACATTTCCTTAAAAACTTTCCGGAGGATCCTTATACACCTTGCTGTAACGAGTCATCCGTTGCTCATGCCTCTCATACATGGATGCATCTTGGAGAGTGCGACATGTGACTTGAAAAGCCAAGAATGCCATGCAGAGAAGCATTGCAAATGCAATATGGTAGAAATGATTTTTGGCAACCATGCTAGCGTAGTGTGTGTGACAATTAAGGAACAATTATATTACTTGAAGTTTTTGAGTGAAATGTGAGAAAGATGTGTTGTGCCGGTACCCAAGATTATTTGTGGTTTTTATATATAGTAAAAGTTAACGTTGAATGGTAAATTCATCTTCTTGTTTTTCAACTCAAATCTGAAAGATCCTTACTCTAAATGTTGCAATGAGAAATTTTTGAATGTGACTCTTGTACTGAATGCATATGCAGGTGTAGTTACTACGGACAAATTATTTGTCACGCATAACGTAGAGGCACTCATTGGCATACAGTATCATAGTAGTTTTCAAAACCATGCCATGTGTGTATTTGAAATCTTGGAATTATAAAAATTCAAGTTTCAATTTTTTTGTTTCCTATGCGTGCATATATTGCTAAAACATAACTGAATAAAAAATGTTGCATTCTTCTGGCGTCCCAAAACTAAGTTTCAACACGACAATAAATGGAACTTGTTATTGTTCGTTGTTCTAGTATTTTTCTTGTGCAGCAAAGAAAACGGACTTTTAAGCGGATAACTATTCAAATAATAATTATATCTATTACAACCTTACTCAGAATAAGTTACAACTAGACATAGATCCGTGCGATGCACAGGTTTGTAAATAATTTAAAAAATATTTAAATAAATAATTTGATTGATAAATAAAAATTAAAAATATAATTATTAATGATATTTTATATCATTGACAGTTAAATGAGTTAAAAAAATTATCTATAAATTATGATAATTTGATTTATCCATATATTTATAAGGAAATATTTTAAAATTGGAGTATGACCACTCAACTAAAATTGAGTAACGTGAAGGTAAAAGTAAGTGTTATGCATAAATATTATAAGAGTAATATAAGAATAAAGTTAAATGGACATAATAAAGCACATAATGTTAAAAGACATAATGTGAAATATATATAATGAAAGGAAAATAGTCAATCATAATCTTAAAACACATAAATATTATGCTAATAAAACTCCCAAAATTGTTTGTTTAAATAAACTTTTTGTATTTATTTTCTTTTACGAGCGACCTGTTGTTGAATTTTGTTTTCTTTGTTATGCTTCTTTTTAAACTTTGAGATTGAATAAATTTCATTTGATTATGAAGATGCATCTTTTGATTTCGTGCATGCTTGTAGCTTGGAGCTTTTGCTGATGACATATTTTTTTTCCACATTTTTCTTTAATGAACTTTCTTCTTCTTTTGATGATGAAGATGTATCTTTTGACTTGGATAGTTTTAGCTTTGGTCTTTGAGTTGTGCCATCTTCTTTATTTGCCTTTTTTCTTAAATGAGTTTGTGAGATTTCATAAACTTCCTCATCAGATGATAAAGATGTACATTTTGACTTGTTGGAAGAGGCCAAGTTGTGTTGCTACATTTGGACCTAATATTAGAATTTATGAAATTAAGAAGGTGAAATGAAATATGGAGATGAATAAATTAACAAAAATATATAATGACTTTATTTGTTAAAGTTAACGTATTTTAATTCAAGAAAAAGGCGACATTAAAGGTTTGTTATTACATTAGCTAAAATTTCATTTTTGATGATCTACAGTGTTTATACTCACCTTTATTATCATTCAAGTCAATCTCGCCATGGGATAGAAAGTATAGGGATCGATCATACTGTAGATCACGTTATGCATCAAGAAGCCGCAACAAAAGTAGGAGTTATAGCATAAGCAATAGTTACAGTAAGAGCTTGAGCCAAAGTCCAGGCTACTCTAGGTGATTAACTTGATAACCATGGTGGTGGATGCGCTGGAAAATGCTTTAGTTTTCATATATGTATTTTGTTAGAACAAAAACAAAAAGAAAGGAGAAGGAGCATGGATACTAAGTTACATGCAACATGATCAAACATGGTCTAATGTTATGATAGCATTAATACTAATTATAAATAAAGTGACTGCTTCACACTTTCGAGCATGGTCGTGAAATTTAAGCACCAGGTTAGCAACCCAATTTCGAGCATTCTCACCATTGGGAATTTCCGTATCATGTCTGAGCTGAGAGAGATACCCTTTGCATTGTAGTCTTTTCCTTTCCCGCAGAAACCCAGAGTTGTCTCGATAAAACTACGATTCCGGTTTCGTTAACCATTGGATTGTTGTGAAATTTTGATATGTTGTTTGCGATCCAAGTCCACACACCTCCACTGTTGGGATTTGCAAAGAATTGTCTGTGGAGGGAGAAATATGCATCGCACGAGGCATTACAAAATGGAGGCTTCAATCCCTTCTCTTTCTCTCTAACGTTTGGGAACTCTATCAGAGCAATCAGAGGAAAAATTGAGGAATCTCAGAAAATTGCTAGAGATGCCGCTATCGCTGTCGGAAGACACGTGATCCCGCTTAGAGGTAAGGGATGAGTTATTCACAATTGGGAGTTAGTGAGAACATGTGTAGGGATCCTTAGAGGATTAAATTAGGGTTTTATTTTGGGATATTTTTTAAATTTCAATTTTTCCTTTATGATTATAAATAAAATATTGATGTTTTGATGAGAATTGCTTGATAAATTGTGCTCTTGATATTTGTATATTTTGACCTATGATTTTGATATAATTGTGTAATATTATTTGAGGGGTTTTCGTCCCCAGGTTGTGATAGTCTTTTGTATAAATTGTTATATTGAGGATATGAAATGATGATTCAAATTGTGAGTATGTGGTGAATTGAACATGTGATGAATGATAGAATACATGTATATTGAGATATGTATTGTGTTGTTGATCCCATATGGTTGGAGCATTCTTGCAAAACATTGTGACCCTGACTGGTCTCCCTATGATATTACCTAGTGAGAGTGACTTGACTTGGTAGTGTGTGGTTTGTCTTGTCATGTACTTCTAGGCGCCCGACGAGGTTTTTCATTGACATGGTACCACATTGCATATAGGATTGAGTCTTAGTGTATCTGCTGCATAACGCTTGTGTATTGTTCTATATTGATTGATTTGATGATATTGTGTTTTGAATATTGAGTATGCGAATGTTGTGAAAACGAATGAGACGTGTGGTGAAATAACGTGAGTTATGCTCAAGTAAATGGTATTTTGTTATACGATATTTATACATATATGTTGTTTTATTTTTCTCTATTAGTTAGGAATGTGATAACTCACTCCCTGTGTGTTGTTTGTGTTTGGATCCTGTGATGATCTTGAACCTTGTGTTCGGGGGAGCAGATGGCTAGGTGAAGTGATTTAAGGAACCTTGTGCTGAAGGACGTCGTCACACAGTGCTCTGATGGGATGTGACATTAGGATATAGGTTCTATATTAATTGTATGAAGCTTAGACGACCTTGTTTGAGCCGAGATGACTTTATTATTTATTTGGACAAGTTTGAATATGATGTAGAAGAAAGTGAATGTGAGCCTTTTACCCCTTTGAAAGGCTTGTATTTAAAAATGTTTTAAAAATACTTTTAATCAGTATTTGAATTTTTATTCCTTTATTAGTATATATGTGAGGGGTAGAGGGTGTCACAATTTTCATATATGTATTTTGTTAGAACAAAAACAAAAAGAAAAGAGAAGGAGCATGGATACTAAGTTGCATACAACATGATCAAACATGGTCTAATGTTATGATAGCATTAATACTAATTATAAACAAAGTGACTACTACACACTTTCGTTACATACTAATCAATTATAGTACATGCTTCAGTCCAAAGTAAATTATAGACAAGGTTACGAAATAATCATAAGTTCACCTTTGACATAGCATATATTCCTAAAGTTACAAAATAATCATAAATTCACGTTTGACATAGAATAGTGGAAGACCAATAGGCCAAAGTTGTGAGATTTCATAAACATCCTCATTAGATGAGTTTCTGAGATTTCATAAACTTCCTCGTCAGATGATAAAGATGTACCTTTTGACTTGGTGGAAGAGGCGAAGTTGTGTTGCTACATTTGGACCTATTATTAGAATTTATGAAATTAAAAAGGTGAAATGAAATATGGAGATAAGTAAATTAACAAAAATATATAATGACTTTATTTGTTAAAATTAACGTATTTTAATCCAAGACAAAGGCGACATTACAGGTTTGTTATTACATTAGCTAAAATCTCATTTTTGATAATCTAGAGTGTTTATACTCACCTTTATTATCATTCAAGTCAATCTCGCCATGGGATAGAAAGTATAGGGATCGATCATACTTTAGATCACCTTATGCATCAAGAAGCCACAACAGAAGTAGGAGTTATAGCATAAGCACGAGTTGTAGCATAAGCAAGAGTTATAGTAGGAGCTTGAGCCAAAGTCCAGGTCACTCTAGGTGATTAACTTGATAACCATGATGGTGGATGCGCTGGAAAATGCTTTAATTTTCATATATGTATTTTGTTAGAACAAAAACCAAAAGAAAAGAGAAGGAGCATGGATACTAAGTTGCATAAAACATTATCAAACATGGTCTAATGTTATGATAGCATTAAGACTAATTATAAACAAAGTGACTGCTACACACTTTTGTTACATACTAATCAATTATAGTACATGCTTGAGTCCAACGTAAATTATAGACAAGGTTACAAAATAATCATAAATTCACTTTTAACATAGCATATATTGCTAAAGTTACAAAATAATCATCAATTCACATTTCACATAGAGTAGTGGAAGACCAATTAATAGGCCAAACCAACAGCTGAATATCAGCCACTCATGAAGTATCATATCCCAAAATATTAAAATTAAATCATATTAGCAAGCACACCCATGATATTGTATATTCATTTAAAAGTAACATTTATGCAAGTTGTGTCATGCTAATCATGGTTAGGTTGTCATGGTAAAATATAATATAATGCACATTACCTTGCTATGAAAATAGGAGATAAAAAATTGACACTCAACTACTCAGTATAGTTGAATAATTTATTTGTATTGCTCAATGAAAGAATAATTTAGAGCTGTATTAACGAAAATATGAAGATAAATAAATTAACAAAAATATATAATGACTTTATTTGTTAAAATTAGCGTATTTTAAGTTTATGGGTGATACACGTTCAAATGTTGATCTGATGGCTTTGAGTTATGCATCTGATACAATTTTTTTCTTTTCAATTTCTTGAATATCATCTATCCTAAACGAGAACATGTATGCACATGCCTCTTTCAAGTAGTCATGTCATCACTAAATAACTTTTAATCATAATCATCAATACGGTGTGATTATATGACCAAGATTTGTAGCTCCCATATTCTTAAAGTATTGACCGATAGATTATTATATTGATTGACCATTGCAACTACTAAATCTACTGATTCCTTAACCGATATACCAACACATTAATTTCATTCGAAATTCTATCATGCTTTAATGAAAATGAAAATCGTTATAGGTGTTATATCAATGAGCTGAGTTGAGATGGTACTTCAATTTATACAGCTCACAGTTTAAAATATACCATATATATACATGCCTCATGTGGCACTATTATTTGATATATAATTGATACATCTCAATAAAAAGGTGTACGATTGGGGTCTTGAATTTTAATATTATGTGTTATTATAGAAAGTAAAAATCATTTAATCCCAACCCGAATTATCAAATTCATGTTCCAAGCTCTTAGTTCCTACCAAAATACTATTATAGCTTTTCCTTGCTGTGAAGCATGTGGCTGTTATATATATAACAGTCATGATTATTTTTTTTCAGCATGAGAAACCTCTTAATAGTGCCTATATATCGTTGTAATAGCTAGCAGAAGGAAGTGAACATTAATGTAACTGATAAAAAGAAATGCATAGAAATTGGATTTGTTGTCATTACTCAAAAATTGGTAATCTTTACAAGTTGAGAAGATGCCTATAGTGTAAAATGTCTACTAATCTATGTGAGTCTCCCACAGTGAGATTTGTGGTCTCAATTCAAGTGAGAAGTTATATGTTGGAAAACATCTTCACTGCAAGGAATTGTGAGGCCACCCAAGGGATGATCATATCCAAACTCTTCCTCAGCTTGATACAAAAGATCTTGGAATGAAGGCTGATTCAAGTATGATACGGGAACCACAAACCGCTTTTGTTTCTCCCCAACATACACTGCAAGATAGCCCTTTGGAACTTGTACAGATTTTGAAGCTGCTTGGCTAGCCGTGAACGATGCCCGTCGAACAGCAGGTAAACGGAAACCCATTCTATTTTGCTTGATTGAAGGAAGAAGAACAATCTCTAATTTGAAAAGAATGATCCAAAATGTCGAAGCTTGAGGAATGCAATGGCTTGTGTTATTTGTGTTGACTGAAGACCAAGAATTGTGTATATATATAGTTTGTAAGATTCTGTGGAAACCCAATTCCCAGAGAAAGTGACTGTCAATGGATGGAGGGCATACGCATGAGATATCACATGGTGTTGTCTTCGGTCCAACTATGAAGGATAAGTTGTGAAGACTTGCGTAACCCCACCTTATCATACATTAATTGGCCAGCATAAAGCCTCCACATGTAACCAAATGAGACGTGCCTCAGTGAAACGTAACGTCTATTCAAGCATTATTTGGTATTCCATATTTTTGTAAACATGCTCTGGGCATGTTCTGGAAGGTAATTTCTGGCTGATGAATTATAAGGCAGCGGATAGCGAGAGGTCATATATCATTTTAATTATTTCTGATGCCTGACATCTATTTTATTTCACGCGAGAAAGTCCTCCAAGGCAGTCCATATGCCCTTGTCTCCCTGTCTGTCCCATCCAATCAGTCTTGTCTTATAGTCCTCCCACCTCAGTGATTCATGCAGCCAATGATTCCTCTCCAATTATTTCTTCTATATATGTTCATGGATGCAAGCATTTAGGACAACAGAAGTGATTCACATCCTAAAGCATTTGAAGTTCAAAAACTTGCATCTTATTCACAATATTCTCTTCCCAAGTCTCAACTCATACAACAACAATGGGTTTTCGCTTACCTGGCATCAGGAAGACATCAATTGCTGCAAACCAAGCATCTTCCAAATCTGTGGAGGTGCCAAAGGGCTACCTTGTAGTCTATGTTGGAGACAAAATGAGGCGGTTTCTTATCCCCGTATCATACTTGAACCAACCATCCTTTCAAGATTTGTTGAATCAAGCTGAGGAAGAATTCGGGTATGACCATCCAATGGGCGGTCTCACAATACCATGCAAGGAGGATGAGTTCCTAACCGTCACCTCTCACTTGAATGACCTGTAAATCATGCTAATGGATACACGGATAGATTAGATGAGGCAAATTTGTACAGAAGAGGCATTTTCTTTTATTGTTAGGGATTTCTATTTTCTACTGAAGTTGAAACCTGTTTCCTTAATGAGAATTAATGCAGCACAGGACACGTATTGTTTAATCACTTTTTGCCTTTGCCAAATCTTGATATGGTTTAACAGATAACACACAGTATCATTGTCAAATTTAAGTTATTGATATGTATCAGCATGATCAGACTATCGGCTTATAAATATTAGGCATTAATTGCCGTAATTCTGTTGGAGATACAGGGCAACCTTGATAAGGTTGTTAATTACTAAACTGACCTATTGTATTTCAATATTTGTCCATGACCTGAACAAGAAATGCACAACACTTTTTTGTCCTGAAACAGTTTTCGCCACTTGTTGCCACATTCTTCTATAACATGTGCTTCTTTTAGTTCCCTCTTTAAGCACCACAATGTAATTATATATCTTCGGTTGAATTATTACTCCCTCCCACTCTATCATCACTGCAAAATCATTATCGTTGTCCAAAGGTTCATCAACTCTTTCATTTTCCTAAACAAGCAGCCATGGAGTTGTTACTACTATGGTATTGCCATGGAATTATTACTACGTACCATGGTATTGCCCCAAATATCACAGAAATAACAGAACAGATCGCCAACTTTTGGTGGACATAAAGTAAGAACTCCGATCCACACAGTTTCGAACTATTCTTCTTGCACGGTATGGTCATATATAATTTCATTTTATCTGGTAGACCGAAGTTATGTAAAAAGCATTGGTTCCTCCACTTCTCCCTATATAGGGTTAGTGAAAATGGGCCATACCGTTCGTGAATATCATACAAGAGAAAGTTTTTGTCACCAGAGTCGGCCATGTCTATTCAAGGAAGAAAATAAACCTCGGTGTTACGTCCAATTGTATTTTGCACCTGCTTCGGCAGGGAAGGTACCTCGTGTGCTTCGGACCTTGCAGCTCAAATTTTAATTTGATAAAAATAATTATTATTAGAATACATTTTAACTTTTTCTGCCAAATTATTTTAACTATCCTTGGTCCGAGGGAAAATACTTCTGCTATACCCTTCCTGGAAATCATTTTTGTACCATTACTGATTTGAAATTTATCAACTTCTAACAGAATATTGATACCTGGCTCATACAGAGAGAAGGGAAGATTGAAACAAATAAACATAAAGTATAGAGATCGAAGCTGCTTGAGTTGCTCAATTCATTGCAATTAATCAATAGAATAACATATTATGTTTGTATTTCCTCTCTCTTGAGAAAGGGGGATCTGTACACTTAGAGAACACGCCTATTATACAAAATGTCTCCTCTAATCTAGTCAGTCTCCTATACTGTGACATTTCTGCTCAATTCAAGCAAGAAGTTATACATTGGAAGACATCTTCACTGCAAGGAATTGTGAGGCCACCCATGGGATGATCATATCCAAACTCTTCCTCAGCTTGACTCAACAAGTCTGGAATGAAGGTTGGTTCAAGTATGATACGGGAATCACAAACCGCTTCAATTTCTCTCCGACATAGACTGAAAGATAGCCTTTGGTGCGTCCGCCGCTTTTGATGCCTTTCTGATGCCAGGTAAACGAAATCCCATTGTTGTATTGATCTGAGAGAGAATGGTTGAAGAGAAGTGTTGAGAATTTTGAATTTCAAACACTTTATGATGTGAATGATTTGTGTTGGTCCTCAATGCTTGCGGCCATGAATATTTATATAGACATAAGGATATGCATGGAACCATTAGTTGGGCACTTAAATTATTGGTGATGCAGGGACATCAGATAGGATCATGGGACCAAATGAGAGACATGGCATATGGGTGTTGTCTTAGAGGACTTTCTTAAGAATCAACGTAACAAGTGATTGTAGATAACATGAGTCCCACCTTCATTTGATTTGTTGACAGAAGCTTATTCAGCGTGGTGGGGCCAGAAATTTCATTTATGCAAATTTCATGCCAGTACTGCTACTTAGAATTTGACGTACAGCAAAACAATGTGGTCAGGATGCCTGGTGATACGATCATGCACTCAGTGTTAGTTGTCATCTTATCTACACTGTTTCAGAGCTATCAATTCCGATAGGACAGCTCCATATGCCCTTGTTTTTTTCAAAATTGTTTTGACGTGTGTAACACCACCTTATCAAACAATGGCCAACATAAAGCCTCCACT
>NW_021144555.1:0-33990 GCF_004193775.1 Glycine soja | reverse complement strand
GATAGTGTGTTAGAAAGAGTGTTACTAAGTATATCAGTAACATTTGTTTAAAAACCAATCTTAATCCACAGATTGAGAGGTATACATGAGACTATACTCCAGATAAACATTCCATAACCAAAATAACCGAAAGATATAGCATTTTAGTGGGTTCAGCCATTTTAGCAAACATGTATCAAGCAGGAACAAGAAAAAAAGGAAACAACACAGAAAACCAAAACTTAAAAATCAACACCAATGTAACTCAGATCAAGATATTAATAATAAAAGAAACTCTTGGCTCATAAAACATACATTAGTCTTGAGAAATTCAATACTTTGTATTCTCTGAATTAGTCTATTAGTCTCTTCTCTTGGTGCCTCTTAGTCTACCTTTTTGTCCTATGATGTGTCTCTGCAAAATGATAGTGTGTGATAGTAGAAGAATAACATGTGTTTTGCTTATTTTTATTGTGTCCTTCTTTTGTTGGTAAAGTATGTTTTCCTCCCTTGTTTTATTTTATTTCCATTTTAATTCTCTAAATAATACTTTTTGCTATTTTTAGCCCATTATCAAATGTTTCACATTGTTTTTAGTCTATAACGTTAATGGTATATCTTTGTATTTTTTAAACATATTTTTTTAGTACTTACAAAATAGTATATGAAATGAATACTAGTGATAGGGTTTAGAATGCGTAATTGAGAGTGAGATCCTTATCTTCTAAGTTGACAATTAATTTCGTTACATTTTTTCAGAGGAAGTTATATCGATTGGAAGAGTTACTCAAGAAGTTTTTGAACGTATTGCTGCCACAAGCATAAGGACTGAAGCAGCTTTTGAATCTATTGCTGCCACAACCACAAGGTACTTTTTGGTTTATTAAATATACTTTGTGCGTTTAGAAATGATTAAAAATATAAAATTTTGTTATGGGTTGTTATTGGTTGGTAACTTTGTGTATCTTAGTTTTTTTTGTTGATTGGTAAGTTGGTATTAAATGCATGCGTGTCAATTTTGATTGATGCTTTGCCAAGTGATTCAGCAATCTTACTGCCAATACAGTAAGATGTAGACTGAATGGTTACCATGGTTTCATTCAGCAATCTTACTGGCAATACAGTAAGTTGGTATTAAATGCATCCATGTCAATTTTGATTGATGCCCTTTCACCTCACCAAACTCAACACTTTTTCCTTTTGTGCTCTTCTCAGTTATGTCTACTTTCTTCATCAAATCTTGTATGGTGATTTGGAGGTTTCTCAACTCCTGTGCATCACAATGAAGTCTTTCTAAAATCTTGCTTTGGTTCCCTATTTCTCCATTCTTTGTGAAAGGAAAAATCTAAACTATTTCATATTTCTCCATTAGGGGTACAAATAATTTGAAATGTAGAAGAAACTAAAGACCTTCTCTTTTAGTAGTGATTAAGTCAAATTGAATACATATATTATAAGTGGAAAAATTCTTGCTTAAAGTATTTAACCCACTTCCATATACTTAATACTTGAATTTTAAGACTATTAGTTACTCCATACACTTGATTGATAAAATGTCTGTAAATAAACCTCTAAAATGAATAGAAGTTCTTTGAAGTATCAAGCACACCAAAAAATATACTATACCTCTTCCTTTCTTTTTTGTTAGTTTTTTCCCTCACTCTTTGACAGACTCCACATGCTCCTAGAGAGAGGCCCAAGCCAAATACCCACCCACGTTATTGTGTCTGCATACAAGTGCTATGAAATGACCACAGCATATCTGCCTCATCTCTGACCCACGCATTCACACACCTCACTTCCCTCCTTTTTCTTTATGTTCTTGGCCAAAAAGTTTGTCTCTTTTTTCTCCGCTTCCCTAACACCTTAGACCCTTCACCTTTATAACGAACATTATTCAGACATGACAAAGGCTCGACAATACAACACATCCTTTTACATCTATTTATGCCACTTGACCCGATGGGTATATAGGTGAGTTCGACATTAATTATGAGAACTGGATTTTTTTTCTATCTTTCCTTCTCATGTATTATGTTTGCCAAATGAAAATTTTCCTCTGCAAGGGTTTTACTTTGTTATTTTTTCAATGTGCTGCGTAAGGTTGCATATTTATCTTCTCATTAATTAGAAGCAAAGAACAATTGCCAACCTATAAAAAACTGCATTTTTATTCATTTACTCCACCCTCCCCCATCATTTCCACTATCATTTCCCTTTTTTTTTCATACCAAGAATTTAATGTGAACAATATAAATACATGTACATTTTTCTTTTACTAGAACTGGTTTCACACAGCCCTTGATAAGTCCAGAACTGGTTTCTTATGTATTTTAACAACTCTTATCTGTGTCATGCACTCAGATTTTGACACCCCCAAATTCCACCCTTTTTTTCTTACGTAATGTAATTAAAAAAATAATCATACATTTTTTTATGATTAAAAATAATTGTAGGTGAATCATTTTTCATTTTAAATACATCATCAATATTTTTTTGCTATCACATTATAAATTTTATTATATTTATATTTTTATTTCTTTTTTATTTTCTCTCTAAGTGTAGGATAATATATGGAGTATTTATGAAACATTTTCTTAAAAAAAAAAGTTTTCACTGTGAGTTTTTTATTCTTCCGACCCAATTTTTTCAACACTTGCCTTGCCATCTTCATATATATAGACCCCATAACTCCTCTCTCACACACTCTTTAGGCTCCTTTATAGCTGTTTTGTTCCCTCTGCAAGAGAAAAAAGCAAAAAATTAAACATAGAAAATAAAGATATTCCTCTGGTCAGTTTAAGAAAGAAAAACATCTCTTCTTGGGTCACTCAAATTTTTCTCTCTTCTCTGTGCATCATCACTTTGGAATTGCTTGGTTTCCACTTCTTTTTGTTCCTTCTGCTTCTGCAGGAGATTGACACACACTCACACACATATATATATTCTCTCTTCCTCTATTATGTGAAAGCCCAACATCATCCAGTTTTATGCAATTTTTCTGCTTTTGTATCTCTTTCCTCCATTCAAGGTCATGGACATTCTCTTCTGTTTTCACATGCATACACCTGTAATACATGTAATGTAACACACATAAGCATGATGAAATTTGCATGACCAAGTCTAAAGCAAGTTTCTAGTCAATGCACTAGTGTTATCAAATTGTCATCCTCATTAGCATCTTCTCTGCCCAGAAGGCCAATTTCTACTTATATTTCAAATTATTTGTACCCCTAAAAGAGAAGGTCTTTAGTTTCTTCTACATTCTTTGTGAAAGGAAAAATCTAATTATGTCATATTTCTCCATTCCTGTTCAGCGAGTCTATGCTAATTGCTAAACATATATATTTCCAATGAGTGTTTTTTTTGTTGTCAAGCCAATAAGTACTTGGTTTGTATTCCATGGACCGTCCTTACCTATGGCCTAAATAAAGCTATTTTTACAAATTGTGTTGCTTTGCTGCTGCTTGAAGATAACCTTGAGGTCTTTCACCAAGGAGAGTCTAAACTGCAGTTCCTATGAGAAATCAAATCCCTCCAACCACCATATCTACACAATAGAATTGTGGCCCACAACTGATTCTGATTATTTGCCAACTCCCACCCCCATTTAGCAAGCAAAGCCTCGTTGAATTTAATCAAATCTTTGATCCCTAACCCACCTTTACTCTTAGGTAGGCAGACTATGTCCCACCTCACCCAAGGAATCTTAATGGAGTCTTGGAGGCTGCCCCATCAAAAATTCCTTTGTATAGATGTAATCTTTTGCACCACAAGCTTAGGAATCTTGAAGAAGGATAGCAAATAAATGGGTAAGGCTGTTAAGACTGAATTAATGAGGGTTATTCTACCCCCCATTGATAGATTTCTTTGCTTCCATTTTGTAAGTTTAGCCTCGCATTTGCTAATAATGGGCTGCACACAGACCTATTTTTAAGAGCTGACCCTACAGGAATTCCAAGGTAAGACAATGGAATATCCATTTGACTACAATTGAGAGAAGATGCTGCCTCCCTACACCAGTCCTCGGATTTGCCCAAACACCCAAATTTTCTCTTATTGTAGTTTATCTTAAGACCAGAGACCAATTCAAAGCTTTTCAGGATACACTTTAGAATTTTCCCCGTATCTTCTCCATATGCAATGGCCACCTTCACGATTTGAAATCAAATAAAGATTGGTTGGTGGTGCTTTCTCTTGTGTCCAGCAATTTCTTTGGAAGAACATGAAAATTTTAGATTTTAAAATATATAATATTTAAGTGATTTTTTTTTTGCTTTTTTATATTTACAAAAAATTATTTATTGATTGAAATTCAAAGTGAGGTCTATTTAATAACCTTCTCATGTGTAGAGATATTCATTTTAGTAGACATGTTTGTCACATGTGTTTCTACTTGATTAATTTATAATATGTAATTTCTATTTTTTAATGTGTTGATTAATAACAATGAAATTATTTTTTTTATAGTTTTTAATTTTAATATACTTACAACAAGCAATATTAATATCATTAGAAACCCTCAATGAAAGACTGATTGAATTTTTTCGAAAAATATCATTTTTGTAGATATTTATTACAATTAATATATTTTTTCTATGATCAATTAATGTTGTATGATTATGTTAAGAAAAAAAAATACTTATGTTACAAAATATAACAATTAGTATGTTTTTCTCTCGCAAGTACAAGATACTGCTAATAAACACCTTAAGCAACTCTTGTAACAAAATTACTAATGAAATATGAATTGTCTATTAAAGAATAAAAGATTAATTATTTATTTTAAATAATATTTAATTTTAATAGTTTTCATATAATTAATTGTTATTTATATTTACATATTATTCAAAATATTATTATAAATTTTAAATATCATAAATTAATTAAATCATACAAGTGAAGGAAATTTACTATTTTGGCTTTTGATTTGTAATAAATATTTCATTTTTCTCTTCGGTCTCTAATGAATTTTTGGTTTACGCTGAGTCGTTACTAAAATAACAATTTTATATTTTATTTTTGATATTTTGTTTTAGTCTCTCATAAATTAGTTAATTTGTATTTACTCCATAATAAAATAATAATTTTTTTTTACTGTCGACTAATAACAAATAATTTTTTTTATTAAGGAGTAAATACAAAATTTACTAATTTATTAGGAACTAAGAATAAGTGTTTAGGGTCAAAATAAAATTATTTTTTTTCATTAAGAACTCAACGCAAAATACAAATTTATTAAAGAGTAAACGCAAAATCAGATATTTATCAGGAATCAAAAATATATTTAAGCCTACTATTTTTACTCACAATCATTTAAAAATAGCTCTCCCACTAGATATATTCCTTACAACATTTTTAATATTATTTAAAATTATTTATTTCCCAATTATTAATAATTTAAATAATTGAAACAAAATATAGAATTTCAATTTGAAAATTTTAGTTATTGAGGGGCATAAACAACGTAATCCTTAATGATTTTCTTATTATTGTTATTTATATATAAAATTTATTTTGGTGAATAGCTCTACTTTACTATTTTCCTTTTCTTTAAATATTTAACGAGAAATTTATATAAACAGGAAATAATGTAAACAGTGACTATGGTCTATTCTTGTCTGCTTACATGAGTTGAAATCTCACTATATTCTTAGTTGTCATGGACTCATCGCGAAGATGGGATAATGCAGTGTGTTTTAGCATAAATGATAGGAGGTTTGCACTGCAAACTTTTAGTTTCTAGTTAATTATTTTCTTGGTGCAAATTATGTCTTCGTAGCATACTAGTCCACTAGAAATCATTAGAGGATGAGTCTTGAGAAAGCCACATGCTGAGATGGTTACCTTGTATTGAATTTGGAGTTTCTTTCTTACCTTATTCCTCCAACTTGCTGCAGCAATCACTCCTAAGCACTTCTTTTTCTTCATTCCATTCTTTACATTTTCAAGTATGAATCTCTCAGCTTTACATCCAGTGAGGATCACTGCACCATTGCCTACAGAATCAACCAACCAAGTGGAGTCAGTTCCCTTCTTATCTCTTGTTCTGCAACCATAACAGCATGAACCACATAGTCATCTGCTGAGGAATTTATAGCCACAGACTCTACTTTGAAGCCCATTTTCTCACATCCTTGTATGAGAATTTGGTTCAGAAAGCTTTCATTGTTGCACTTTTCTGTTACACCAATCCTTCTTTGTATGATGCAATCAAATTTTATAATCTCTACAGGCTGATATTACTAATCAAGGAAAAATAGACATTCCTTGGTTTCTAATTTCATTCATTTGTTAGAGTTTTTCCCAATATCTATGGGGGTGTTTGTTCCAAGGTTTCTAATTACATTCCTTGGATTCTTATTTTTGGTGGCATTACTATGAGCAAGAACTCCATTCTCTGGTATTTTAGGAAAAAAAAACCATTTGCTTAGTGTACCGTCCAGATATGTCTTGACTAACCATGATGTGGCCCTTTATGAAGCTCCATCTGTGTTCAGAGCTTCAAGGACTGTGTACCATGGCACTCGGATATAACTCAGTCAATCCTGATGTGCCCCCCTATCAGGCTCCATTGCCTCTGTTGAGTGAACAGCTTGGGCCTTTGCATCATCTGGATATAGAATCCAACATGTTGTACTCAACCTCAACCCATCCCGTTGCACATTCACTTCTCTACCCCTCCAGCCTGATAAATGTTTCTGCCCTATTAAAAAAACAAATTGACCTCTAATTCCATATGAACAATAGGTTGATTTTCAACAATATCCCTAAGTCAATCAAACCAATACCTCCCACCAATTGATATCAGGACTGGTCACAATTTAAGATCCCATTAAATTTTCCATCAATATACCACCAGTTTAACCCCATCACATGGAACCTTCACCCTTTACACTCAGGCTAGGCTAGTCCAAGCTCCCTTTCTGGGCTAATATGGTCAATGAGAGTTGTATGCATCATTATCAATTCCTGAATACAGATGCAGAGCATTTCACCCCAAAACTGGTATAGTAGGATAGTAGATAGTGGAATAACCACTATTATGAAATTTATACATATAAATTAAGTAATTTATATTACATTATATGCTTAATCATATTAAAAATTTACACAAATAGTTTCTTTTAATTTTTTTTTTGTCAGCAAACATAGATATGATATATTAATAATGAGTACCAGTGGTACTGAAGTTACAAATTTTAGGGGCCAGCTGGTTCCTATGATTATTAGTAGGAACAAAGCCAGCACCATAGCACCCTGCTACCTAACCCATGCTACAAAAGTCCAGCCCCCACACTCCCAAGCTAAGTACAGAAACCTAGTGTTACATTGGAAGAACATTGATTAAAGTGAAGTGTAAAATCTTTCTCGTTGGACTTGAGCCATGACCAAAGTAAAAGCAGAGCATCATCCAAATGCTAGCTGTAATTTGTAGATGCCAAGATATGATGTTGTGATATCAGATTCAATAAAGGAAAGCAAAATCTAAGTACATGTCAAATGAAACAGGGCAAGGGCATAGAGATTCCATCCAAATGCTAGGACAATAATTTCTACAATACAAATCAGATCATATTGGAACATTTCCATTTCAAAATTTACACTAATTGTTTTTTTGGAGCCATTTCTTAATTATATATTCCTGTCTTGCAATGATGATTTCAGCTTTATATAGCTAGAAAGAATATGATGTAGTGAAGACCTTCTTCCATCATTTGAGCTTTATATATGACTGTTGGAACTCTGTCTTCACTGCTTTCTTTAGTAAATGCCTTGCAATTTAATTCTGTATCATATCAAGTTGATTGCCACAAATTATTTTCTACATATTACACAAATGTTTGTCATAGAAGCGGTTGATTGACCAAAGTGTTATTATTTTTCAGGCTGAATCAGGCACCAAAGAATCACCAAAGAACTCCTTTCATTATTTGCAGGTGTGTTTATTGTTTCTAGTAATAGTTTAAAATATGTTTTTGAAATTCCACAAATCACAAACATGTATGATGCCTGAAAGCATGTATTCGTTTAATGCCTTCATATTCATGCCGTGTAATTGTTCTTTTGAGCTGTCTAGTATGATGTTTATTATGTATTTTTGTGCCAATATCATACAATTACGAGAGTACCATAGGTACTATAGGAACAAGTATAAATTAACCCCAATTGTGGTTGAATTTGAGGATTGTATTGTGGACCAGCTACACCCCATAACTTAATTACATGTATGCTGCACCTCTTGGAAGAGGTGTCAACATTTACCCTTCCTTTGTTGTTTTTTTTGCAAGGCAAAAAGCAAATATATTATGTATAAAATTCAGTACTAGGTGTACTGAAATATTCTACAATAAATCTCTTCATCTCCGCCTCTTTATGTCCTTACCCGACCACCCCCAGAACATGTATTGCAAGGTGTTCAAATTTCTCGAGTCCCGTTGCATGCACACCATGTCATTGACCGCTGGAAGATGGCTAATGGAGTTGTCGTTCATGAGACAACCTGGTGTTGACCTCCACATGCAACTGCTACATATGGATGGTGTAGTCCCTGGTGTAGTCCTTCTCTGCACATTTTAACAAAGACCAAGTGTGGAACAAGGTATCATCGATAACCTTTTCAGGATCAAACGGGTGGTTCTTGAAAATCATAGCATTTCTATGATGCCAGACGAAGAAGGATAGAGCTAACCACAGAAATTTCCATCTGTTGTTTATACTAGCTTTGTTGTTCCATTGAGTGAATTGCAAAAAGTGGTTCTTTGGGTCTGTGGAAAAAGGACCCACTCTATTAACCCATCTCAAAGGCTCCCACCAAAGTCTCCTTGTCATTGTAGAGTTGCAAATAACATGTATGTGACCAGAATGAATCTCATCTACAAAGTCAGCTGCCATTTGTATTTCATAGTAAAAAAAGTCCCTTCTCCAAGATAACTTCCATTCCCATCTGCCGTCCACAAATTCTCCCATAGAATTAATTAGAAAATTCTGCTGTTTACTTATTACATATAATTGGGGATACTTTCGTTGGATATTACAGTTGTCCTGCAGCCATAAATCGTTCCGCAAACTAATATTGGACCCCGTACCCACCCTCCACTTTAAATTATCATTAAAGCAGTTATTGTGTTGCTGCTGAAAGATACTCTTTAAATCCTGCCACCATTAGGAAGTGAAATTTCTTCTACCACCAGAAATCAACTACTTTGACATAGATTATTTTTCCCAAATTCAGCTGATTTGATTTTATAAATGTTTAAAAAATGATGTTGAATTTCAATTGCACCACTTTCGTCATTAAATTTCGATGTTGTCGTTTGTGCAGTTTTTCTTCATTTTTTCTTATAAGCATTGGTAATAGAGGCCAACAAACTGAAAAATGCCGAATCCCTTGAAACAGCCATGCACCAATTTTCTTGTTAGCATTGCTGGTCCAACTAACTGCAATTGCTAATGTGTTTTCCACTGCAGCGTTTTGTACAAAAGGTGCAGTTCTGGTGTGTTTTCTACTGCAATTGGTGCTCTATGCTTGTGATGCATGTCAAGTAACCCCTAAGCCACTAACGTTTGACATAGAAGGTGTAACATGGATCGAAGTTGGATGAACGCATCACGTATAACTGAAGAGTACGAGAATGGTGTTGAAGAGTTTTTGCTGTTTGCTCAAAGTAAAGCGCAACCTATGTGGGGAAATTTTTTTTGTCCATGTGTGAAGTGTGGAAATGGGAGGCGCCAAACAATTGATGACATAAGAACTCATCTTATTTGTGAGGGAATAATTCGTAGCTACACAAAGTGGATATGGCATGGGGAATCCCTCGATACAGCTGACATGTCACAGGCTGACGATGTTACTACAGACAGCGGAAATCCTATAGAAGAAATGATTCGTGATCTTGGGCAAGAGGGGTTTGAAGAGGCACATGCAGCGTTGTATGACAACATAGAAGTTGATTCAAAAATGCCTTTGTATTCCGGCTGCATATCTTTCACAAAATTGTCAGCTGTGTTAGCTCTGGTTAACTTGAAGGCTCGATTTGGGTGGAGTGACAAGAGTTTTAGTGAGTTGCTGATGTTGTTGACAAACATGCTTCCTGCTGATAACATCTTGCCAAAGAATCACTACCAAGCAAAGAAGATTTTATGTCCAGTTGGGATGCAGTACGAAAAAATTCATGCATGTTGTAATGACTGCATTTTGTACAGAGATGATTTTGCTGAACTAGATTACTGTCCTGTGTGTGGGGTTTCTCGGTACAGACCGACCAACGGAGATTCTACTGTACTAGTCTCAGACGCCGACCGCCGTCCAGCAAAGGTGTGTTGGTATCTCCCAATAATACCAAGGTTTAAACGGTTGTTTGCTAATGGGGAAGATGCAAAGAACCTTATATGGCATGCAAATACTAGAAAATCAGATGGATTGATGCGACATCCTGCAGATAGCCCGCAATGGAAGGCAATTGATTGTCTGTATCCTGAATTTGGGGCCGAGCCTAGAAATTTAAGGCTTGGTCTTGCAACGGACGGAATGAACCCATTTGGAACCTTAACTACTAACCATAGCTCGTGGCCCGTTTTGCTGTTCATTTATAATCTCCCTCCGTGGTTGTGCATGAAGCGAAAGTATGTTATGCTGAGTATGATGATAGCTGGTCCAAGACAACCAGGTAATGATATTGACGTATATCTAAGACCGTTAATTGACGATTTGCGGAAATTGTGGGATGAAGGGGTTGATGTATGGGACGCAAATTTGCAGCATGCTTTCAAGTTGCGTGCAATGGTTTTTTGTACCATCAATGACTTTCCAGCCTACGGAAATTTAAGTGGATATAGTGTCAAAGGACATCACGCATGTCCTATATGTGAGCAGAATACTAGTTTCCGCCAACTTAAACATGGAAAGAAGACTGTGTATACTAGGCATCGAAGATTTCTCAAACAGTATCATCCGTATCGACGCTTGAAGAAGGCATTCGATGGAAGTCAAGAACATGAAACCGCGCCAAATCCATTAACTGGTGATGAAGTATATCAGCGGGTCAAGGATGTCGTAAATATGTTCGGCAAGTCCCAAAAAAAACCATCATCCACTTCAAACATGTGGAAAAAGAAGTCTATTTTCTTTGATCTTCCGTACTGGTCCGATCATCATGTTAGGCATTGTATAGACGTCATGCATGTCGAGAAAAATGTTTGTGATTCTTTAATTGGGACCCTCCTAAACATTAAAGGCAAGACAAAGGATGGTTTCAAGTGTCGTCAAGACTTGGTTGACATGGGTATACGTCAAGTGTTGCATCCTATCTCAAAAGGTAACAGGACATATCTGCCCCCAGCCTGTTACACAATGTCAACAGCTGAAAAGAGAAGTTTTTGTGAATGCTTGCATAATATCAAAGTCCCACAAGGCTACTCTTCAAACATCAAGAGTCTTGTGTCTGTGAATGAGCTTAAGTTGGTTGGCTTGAAATCACATGATTGTCATGTGTTAATGCAACAACTTTTGCCTGTTGCAATCCGCGGAACATTGCCTGAGAAGGTCCGTGTTGCAATCAGTCGCTTGTGTTTCATTTTTAATGCTATATGTGCCAAGGTCATTGACCCTAAACAGTTGGATGCTTTGGAAGATGAGGTTGTCGTTGTCCTTTGTCAAATGGAGATGTTTTTCCCTCCTTCATTTTTTGACATTATGGTACACTTAGTTGTTCATCTGGTAAGGGAAATAAGGTGTTGTGGTCCTACGTATTTTAGATGGATGTATCCAGTTGAGCGGTACATGAAGGTCTTAAAGGGTTATACGAAGAATCGACATCGACCAGAGGCCTCAATAGTGGAAAGATACGTTGCTGAAGAATGCATTGAGTTTGCCTCACAGTACATTGACTCATTGAAACCTGTCGGTGTTCCTGCATCCCGGCATGACCAGCCAATAGCCGGCAAGGGTACTCGTGGATACAATGTTGTGACAATGACTAGACATGACGTGTCACAAGCACATTTGTATATATTAAACAACACAACAGAGGTGTTTCCGTACATAGAGGCTCACAAAAAACATGTTAGAGATAGTCACCCCAAAATGAACATGATGAGGGTATTGCAAGAGCACAACAAAACTTTCATAAATTGGTTTAGACAAACAATACTTGCTGATAAAAGTGTTTCCAGATGACTCACATTGTTAGCCATTGGCCCAAATTTGAATGTCCCTACATGGAAGGGGTATGACATTAACAATTATTCATTCTACACAAAGTCCCAAGATGATAAAAGTTCGGTACAAAACAGTGGGGTCTGTGTTGATGCTGATTCGGAGCACTTTTCCAGTACATCGGATAACAACCCCATTCGAGCATCCATGTCTTACTTTGGTGTCATTCAAGAAATTTGGGAGGTTGATTATACATCATTTAGAGTGCCTGTTTTTAAGTGTCAGTGGGTGAACGGGACAACGGGTGTGTTTCAAGATCCATTGGGATTTACTTTGGTAGACCTTAGTAAGGTGGCATATATAGACGAACCTTTCATTATGGCAGCACAAGCCAGACAAGTTTTCTATGTACAAGATCCATGTAATTCAAGTTTGTCTGTGGCTCTGCAAGGAAGACCAAGTGGAATGAATTACCATAATGATGAGTCAACCCTTGACATTGGTCAAATGTCTAGTTTTTCAAAACAATTGCCTTCAATGAATGAAGCTGATGAAGTGGATGATGGACATGCAAATCGTGTAGATCATGATGAAGGTCTATGGGAAAACATCCCTACAGGCTGAGTGCGAAAGTAATGCTTTGTTTAATGTGTAAATATAATGATTATGTTAGTATTACGCCTTTTCTTTTGTTAATGTCTAAATGTAATCGTTAATATTAATTGTGTATTTTATTTACAGGATCATGGCCACAGATCCGACGTCTCCTCCGCAGTCCGATGGTCAATCAGAGGCGACTTCCAAGAGGAGTAGAACAACGACACGGCTGAGAACATTGACATTAAGAACCGTGGATCAGCCCAGACCGGCTGTTTATGTGGATCCCGCTACCGGGAGAGCATCCGGACCGATGCGTGAAAAGTTCCACAGCTACCTAGGCGTAGTGGCGCGAGAAAAGGTTCCCATTATCCACAATAATTGGAAAGACGTACCTGAAACGCTAAAGGAGATTGTGTGGAATGACATTCTAGTAAGTCCTTCATACCAATTACAATATTTGAATTAAGAATCAATTTTTCTGTTAAAAACATAATTGACTATAACAAATAGTTGTCCTTTATAATCTGTACATGTGTTTCATGCCCTTTATTTTAAATGACTTGTCCTTTATTTGAATAGTTAATCACTATCCTAGACTCCTATATTTGTAAAGAACAGCACAAGGGCAGTTTTTATTTTAAACATGAATATTAGTTAGTTAGATGAGGTTGAGAACAAATATTGTCAGATCAAAGTTAGAGACCAGAACAAATCATGTGTATAATAAGTTCACAAATTTAAATTGATAACTTAAACAAATGAAAATTGGCATGGGTTTTGTGTTAGGGAGCAGGGGTAGTATTTTTATCCTTAAATACTTAATAGGGTAATGCATATTATTTTTTATGCTAATGTAACCATAAGTTTGATTTTTATGTTATACTATTTTTGTATGGAATAAATTGATTTGTATCACTGTAAACATCCCAAATTTCCTAAAACTATGACAATAGCTGCCTACCCACTTGCACCGCCAAATAAAGCATTGCTTTCCAATCCACATAATCCAGTGGCCCTCCAAATATTATGATTAATAGGAACTTCTTTTCTTTTTTGTTTTTTACAAACACTTAGAATTATACAAACTCAGTTAACACTTAATAGCATTTTTATCACCCATCTATTGTCTATAAAGCTTTTGCGATTCCAATGAGAGAATTGCATAAAATGATTTTTAGGTTCAATGGGGAAAGGGCCCACTCTATTGACCCATCTCAAAGCCTCCCACCATAAATTCCTAGTCATTCTGCATGAGAACATGATGTGGCCAATATCTTCCTCTTCACTATCACATAACGGGCACCTATACGAAGGCAAAGTGATGTGTCTCTTTCTCAAGTTAGCCTTAGTAGGCAATCTGTTTCTGAAAATTCTCCAACAGAAGGCAATCTGTTTCTTTCGTAAAATTAGTCAATAATAATTTAATATGTAATTTCTATTTTTTAATGTGTTGATTAATAACAATGAAAATTCTCCAACAGAAGGCAATTGCTCTTGGGGGGATTTTCAGATTCCAAATAATCTTAAAAGCTCTGTCGTCATTAACAGATCTGCCATCATTCTTGAGGATATTGTAGGCTGACTTTGTGGAATAGGCTCCACTAGGATCAACCTTCCAAATAAGGGAGTCCATACTGGTTGGGCAAATCTGGACAGCATCAATCTCAGCATCAATTTCTCCTCCATTGCATCCTCCATTCCCATTTATTATCAACAAGAATTCCCATTAGGCTGATAGAAGAATCCTGCTGGTAGCTCACTTGATACAAAGTAGGGTATTTTTCTTGAAGAGTTAAATCATCCTCTCTCCATTTATCCTTCCAGAACCTGATTTTTGCCCCATTACCCAACTTCCAACACAAATTATAAAATAGCCTATTAGTGTGCTGCTGCTGGAAAATAGATTTTAAGTCCTTCCACCACTTAGAGAAAGCTGTGGAGTTTCTCCCATGAATCAGAGCATTCCAGCCACCATACTTGGACATTACAATTCTGGGCCAAAAGTGATTCTGATTAGTCGCCAATTCCCAGCCCCATTTGCCCAGCAAGGCCTCATTACAATTCTTGGACATTTGAATCTGTTAAAATTTTATAAAACTGTAAATTATTTATAAAAAAAAAACATCAAACAAACAAAACCCTGATTTTTTTCTTTATCGGTCTGAAAGAGCGGCGTGTGTTTGGTATGTCCTAGGGCCCAAGAATTTTTAGTTAAAATGAGTGTAACCCAGAACTTCCATCAATTTCACTAGACAGGCAAATCAGACAGTAGGTTGGCCCAATAATTTAAACTCCAAGTTCAAACCCAATGGCTCTTCATCTTAATGTCCCCACGTGGCTAAAACTTGTCAATTTAGGGGTAACAATCCTCCAGCAACACAGGATCTATATTTTGTAGCTACAACAAGCTCTTTTATATGAACCTTATAGATGTGTGTAGGGGAGAATTTCTTGCTACATGTTTAACATCAAATACTAGTTCTCCTAGTTTTATCCAGTTGTTTCTGGACCAATATGATCTTAACTGCTACTAACAAATACCTATTGACTTCCGATTGCAGTCGTTTTCTTTGATAGTTACTACTCATGCTATTATGCTTTAGGATATTGTAACAAATAGAAAAACTAATTTGTCCCAGGTCTATCAGAATTTATTTTATTTCTTAAGCATACGTCTCTGTTTAACAACTATATATGCTCCAGCGAGAAAATATTTCAATCATCAACTTTCCTTTTCTTGTTTTTCGCAAATGAGTTAATTATATTTTCCTAAAATATTGTTTTTATTCACCTGGACTTTCAATTTATAAATTTTATTTTAAACTACTGAGTCTACTCTAGATATTCAACAACTAGGTACAATTAATATTTTAATAAGAATTTGAAAGATGAAACGAAGGGATAGAATAAGAGTTGGAGATAACTAATTCTGACCATGGATAGAGTGTGGATACAGGAAAGATAAAATATATATATTAAAGAGTACCAGAGGTACTAGATAAGGTACAAATTAGAGATCAGATTAGATTCCAGGTAGACCTAATTCTGACCATGGATAGAGTGTGGATACAGGAATGGTTATAATACACATATCAAGGTATTCTTAAAAATCCTGCACTAAGATTGGTAGACCAGTGATTATGGTACTATCATGCAAGTACCCTTTGCACTATTAAAATCTTACTTTCAAACCTCTTAGCCTCTTATGTTTCAAAAATTAACTTTGTTTCTGCTCCCACATAATTTAATTTTAAGCTTGGCAAAAGTTCCTTGTATCTTGAATTCATTAGTCTGCTTCAAGTAAATTATGCCAATCTGCTTCAGTAATTTAAGGATATGTTTTTGTTATCTGAGTCAAGGAAGATAAAGTTTGCAAAACAAAAGTTTACTTCAGATCTTCTCTGCTTCAGCCCTGTATTTACTGTTCCAATAGAACTTAAATCTTGCAGTTGCTGGGGTGGGGTAGGACAATTTTTAGCATGCTAAAAATTCATGTCTACCAGTTTGTGCTGGGGACATCACAAATTCGTCTGCAGAATCCTTGGAAGCAGCATCTTTGTACGAGCAGGCAGCAATTATTTCCTTGTTTATTGTGCCATGCACAATGTCAACAACTTTAACATAAAAGAGATGAAGAGGTAAGTTACAATTGCAAGTCTTAAGTTATTTCCTTGTTTAAATCACACCAAGCTTAATATTGTTAGGCTTCTTCCTTGTGTCAACTTGTCAAAAGGTGCCCTCTTAGGAACAAAGAGGATAGGCTTACAGGCATAAGTGTCCCTCACCTGAGAAGTGCTTCACAGGCAAATGCTCTTCCAGTCATTGGAGTCAATCTTGTAGAAAGCATAATACTCCTCCTTTGTGATCTCCTAAGGCTCTGTCATCCAAATGGCCTTATGCTTGTTCACCAACGAGCATTCATGTGACACTTCCTTGCTGAGGAAAAAAAAATGTGACACTTCCTTAATCTTCTTTAAATTACTTTCTTCCTTCTCGTTCTCTTCGTCAACATCCTCCACCTAAGTACATTAAAAAATTAGATATTGAAGTCAAATTGTAATTCAAAAAATACCAAAAAAAATAAATAAACGTTTTGAAGTACTTCTTTAGATGGTATTCCTTATGGTTCAAGTAGCAATAACGATGACAATTGTATGCATGTTTTGTTTGATATTGATTTCATTTTTTGCATAAAACAAAGAGGGGAACGAACAACAATTTGAAAGTTGTACATTCAGGAACTAAAGAATTCAAAATAGCTAGTAATAAGAGGGATTTGTTTTTGGGATTTTCTGAGCACCAAGAGCGGCTACGCAAGAAGCTTGCACTTGAGGAGGGAAGGATGTTTGCAGATAATGAACAACTTTCTTAACTACTTGTCCTTCAGACTTTCCTGGTTCTTCTTGTTAATATGTACATCACAATAGTATAAGCTATGGCGTAAAAACATGGTCTATATTGACTTCTAAGATTGTTAGGGGTCAAAAAGACCATGTCCATAAGCCATAGCCTTATACTATTTATATTTACATATTACCAAAAGAAACAGTCAAATCTGAACGGCAAATAGTTAAGAAAGTTGTTCATTAGCTGCCAATATGCTTCCCTCCTCAAGTGCAAGCTTCTAGCGTACCCGCTATTGGTGCTCAGAAAATCCCAAAAACAAATCCCTCTTATTACTAGCTATTTTGAATTCTTTAGTTCCTGAATGTACAACCTTCAAATTGTTGCTCGTTCCCGTATTTGTTTTTTGCAAAAAAGAAAATTAATCTGAAACAATTCAGGCTGAATTGTTATCGTTATTATTACTCGAACCATAAGGAATAACAGCTAAACAAGTAATTTAAAATGTAACTTTTAAATTATGTGGTATTTTTTTAATTACAATTTTACTTCAATATCTAATTTTGTTAATCTACTTAGGTCGTTTTTTAAATATAAATATGAATTTAAAGGTGATCTACTGATAATATAAAGTACTTGCTAATCACAAATTATGATACGTATCATTTTAAATTTTAACTTAATTTTATAAATATTAATAAATTTATAATAAGAAAATTTTTAACATGTGCTGCAGTGATTCCTTTGACTTCACTATAATCTCCCTGACATAATTAAGAATTAGAATTAGACCTGGGCTGCAGTGATTCATTTGACTTCACTATAATCTCCCTTCTCAAGCCTTTGATTGTCTATGTTAACTTCTTTGCCTCTGATACTGTATAACTCTTCAACATGCCATTGCAGCAATTATTTTACCAGGCACATACATTTTTAATTACAATTCCTTTAATTTGTATAAGGATACAAAAATAAAACACGTGTAGCTGAATGGAAAATAAAAAATGAAGGAAGCATGAGACTGTCAAAATATTATGTTTATACATAATATGTTTATATATGATAGCATGAGACTGTCAAAATAAGTAAAGGAAGCATGTACTTTAATGTATTATTTTTTTAAATCATTAGGCCTTAGTCTTAGCTTGTTTTCATTTGGCTTTATGGCTACTGCATAAGGAATGAGACACAGTCATATGAGTTCTTTGTCTGATTTGACAGTAGAGGATATGAACATATATATGGGTGCTTTATTGTGATATTATTCAATATATCAGTTTTTTTAATGTTCTGCCACTGCTATATCTAGTAGTATCTATTTTCATATCTAGGATGCCTTGAGGGTGTATTCTGATTTGGGGTTCAGCCGCAACTTGATGGACTTCATGGTTACCACTAAGGAGCCTGAATTTCTTAGAGATGTTGATGGGACGGAACATAGTTCTAATTCAGCTGAACAAGTATCTGGTAGCTCCAGCAGGTTTGGGAGTGGAAGATATTCCACATTTTAGGTCAGAGTGAGACTACTTCGAAACAGGATGGGGTTTCTGCTTCGAATTCGAAGAATTTTAATTCTGTTGCTACTAAGCTTATCTGGTTTGAAGTTAATTGCTGAGACATTTGATTGGAGTCATGATGCCTAGGCTTGTGAACTTTCCTTGCTTGCAAAATGTGTAGATTTGTTGTTAGTGCATTATTTGTGGATTTCAGATTCATTTTTAGGAAGTTTTTGGATTGAAGGGCACATTGCTTCTTGGTTGAATAACCTGTTTGTACATAGCTGAAATAAAATTTTCAATACTAGCACTACTGGTCCTTTTTTTTGCAATTCTATTACCAGCTTTTGGTTTTTTTATGTGTCAATTTCTTGGCTTATTTTACCTAAGATTTTGAATTAATTTAAGACATGTTTCTTCGGAGATAATTAGGCACCAAACGTAAATACCTCTTACAGCATACATTCAGACCTTTTTTGTCGCCTTGTGAGAGATAAATACCTCTTCATATTTTATTAAATTTGTAATAAAAGGTAGGTATTCTTCTATTTTAAACACTTTGACTATATTTTGTTTCTTCTTCTATCACATCATATAGTTTATTATATTTATATTTTTTAACCATGTATCTCAATATTTAATTAGATGTTAGGTGTTAAATAGGTGGTATGATGTCCACAAATTAATTATAATGCATAGTTGGTAATTTGTGATAACAACATCAGCATAAAGGTAATTTGTGATTGAACCATGAAATTCTAGCACCCAAATTTTGGAAAACAGCAAATACTATCTGCATAGTTGGAAGATGAATTCACTAATCACCTGCACCGACTTTTCTTTTGTTTTATTAGTGAATAATCTGCGTATGCCATAAGTTTTGATTATTACTCTGTTGTTTTAACTACTGTGCAGAAAACATGAGAAATCAATGTTTTAGTAATGATTTCAAATTACTTAAGAATTATCAATGTACATGGATTATCAATAACATCATTGATAAAAACTCAAATTGTGCGAAGGCTGAAGCATGTTCTTAACAAACCATGAAAAGAAGTTTTTCTAGGAATTCATACTTTAAGGCAATAACTGTTATTAGTGAGTGTCACAATATTTTTTTTCATTTATTATTTGTTCAATTTGGATATTAAATTTGATGGCTGTGACTGCATGGTAAACTTACATTATATGCTGATTGGATGCTTTTGCTTTACTTGGGGTATTATGGCAGAACATTGTCATTAAATTGTTGATTGCTAGTATTGTATAATGATATACATTTGGCTGCCTTTTTCCACAAATTTTGACACCTGGTTATGTAGGCAAAGTTTGATATCGCAGAAGCTACGAAGGTGAAGACGAAGGTTATGTCAACAGTAGCGACGAGATGGCGGCAATTTAAGTCCACATTGACTAGCAAATTTGTGTTTGCTAAGACTGAAGGTCAACAAACACAGGATGTTGTGACAAAATATGGACTAGATCCTGAAGCGTGGAAACAATTTGAAGAAACCCGCTTGACACCTAACTGGGAGGTTAGTTGAATCTATTTATGGTAACTTCAAATGAATATTTTTTTGCCAATTTGATTATTTTAATTTCAAAAAAATCTCCGCAATTATGTATGTCACATTACAGGGTATTAGGAAACGAGCACAATCAATTCAAAAACACAACGACTGCCCTCACGTACTTTCACGTGGGGGATATGATTTGCTTGAGAAGAAATTGTTAGACCAGAAACGAAAAAGGATACAAGAGGAAGCATTGTTGAGTGAAAATCCAGCAAGTGTTGATGAACCCCCATCCCCAATAAAAAGGCATGTTAAGTGGAAGGTTGCTCGGACCAGGGCTGTTGGCAATATGACATCTGACTCTGCACAGGAAATTGCAGATAAAATAGTAAGTTCACCAATATGTTGCAATGTTCATATGTTTAAGTATTTTGTAATGAAAATGACTGCACGTTGTGTATTTTTGTGTCACTTGTTTTGTGTAGGACTCCTTAGAAGAGCAGGTAACGCAGGGTTCGTTTGTACCCCATGGTCGGCAAGACATACTGAACACTGCCATTGGACGACCTGACCATGGGGGTCGCGTTCGGGCAGCAGGCTCAGGTGTCACTATTACTCAGTACTACGGAAGGGCATCAAGGACATGCAGCAGCTCGTCCACGTCCATCAGCCAACAACAACTAGATGAAGTTGTTGCAAGGCTTAGGGAAGACATGACTGGCCAGATTAGGGAAGAATTGAGGACTCAAATTAAGGAAGAATTGAGGACTCAGCTAGAAGAGGAAAATAAAAGGAGCTTGGAAATAATGACCAATGCATTGAAAGAGGCTATTAAAAAAGAGTTGTCAAATAAAGGATCCCAAGAGGCACTCCAAATTCAGCCGGACATACAACAACTAGGTGCGCGTGTCAGCACACAGGGAAGTAATGCTGTTACCAATGCGCAGGCTTCACAAGAACATGATGCTGATGCCATACCATTGATGGGACTGTTTGTGCAGCGTAACGATGGTACACAAAGGTTTGTAGAAATATTACCTTACTTACAATTGAATCGGAGTTTTGTTTTTTCTTGCAGCTGTAATTGTTGGGTTTGGTTTGTGTTTTGTTCATGGTTTAGTTTTTGTTTTATATGCACTAAAAAAAGCTTTGTTTATGGTTCATTTAAGGTTGGTGGCCATGGGGAAAATAATGGAGGGGGATTCAATCATACACACAGTGGCATATGCAGATGATGTTGTCAGGGTAAGTGTAGAAACAGTTATTGATCCTGAGGCTGAGGTCCCCTATGCCACCTCAGAAATACAATATGTGAAGCAGGCCGTCAATACATTTGTAGCTTGGCCCACACACCTTGTGAAAGCTGTATTAGATGAGGTAACATGTTTCATTTGACATACGTAAAGTAAAACATTCATAGATTACAGTACAAATACTCACCCACTTTCATTAACCATGTAGCATCCACAACGTATTCCACACAACGAGGATGCACATGTGCCGAAGCCGGCTAATGTGAACGCAGATGATCCGTTGCGTGAATTGATGAAGTACAGTTTCGATCTTTACGACAAGCCACTTCAAATCAGCTTTGATGGGAGATTTCTTGGAATTGTAGATGCATCTACATCGATATTCATCACATATTCAGATGTTATTGAAATAATAGCAGGAGACAAAAGTCTGAACATATCTGTCATACAATTATGGTTAATGTAAGTGAATTCCTTCATATAACTCATTCCTCATTCATTCAATATCATGATCCACTACAATACTTTCAAATCATGTGAATAGGTATATTCATGAGTGGAGTCAGATATTCAGTCAAGGTTTCATGTATGCATTCCTTGAGCCACAGTCGTTGGTTTGTTCAAAGGATAGACGCAGCGAATGCGAACAATATCTTGAAAGATGGCTTAAGGAATCTGACCGAGAGGTGTACATTGGACCTTACTTCCATCAGTAAGTGCTATTTAACAAACATACTTCAAATGATGTTTGGGTGTATACGTATCTAATGTGAATGACATGCAGGGAACATTGGCAACTCATAATTTTGTGTCCTAGGCAACATGTTGTTTGGTTCTGTTCTTTGCGTAGGAAACCTGATATGCATATCAAAGCTACAATTAATAGGTTATCTCATACCATATAACTTTTTGCAAGCCTTCTTTAATGGTCATTATTGATTGACATTTTGTTGTATATGCGTTGATGTGGTTTTTTAAAAGCAGTGTAATGACAAAATTAAAGAAGACCTTGTCTCCTGAAACTAAGGCAGTTGCACCAAAGTGGATTGAAGTAAAGGTAAGTCAGCTATGTACCATGTGTTAGTGTTGTCTAGTTAAGTCATGAACTTATGTAATGTATACGATGTTCAAATGTTTTCCATATGTAGAGTCACGTTCAAACCGGCTGTTATGAATGTGGATATTACATAATGCATTGGATCTGGAACATCATAGCCAGCGACATAAAGAGTGATTGGTCCATGGTATGCATAAACTTCAGTACAATTGGAACTGAATTTTTATATTTGCAGTACTAACTTACAATTATGAATACTTGCAGTGGTTTGCTAATGACACACCGTTGGACATCGGCATCATCACCACAATTCGAAAGAAATGGGCAACATTTTTTTTAAAGACAGCAATAAGTCAAAACGGCTAATGATGGCGTTGGAGTATTTTTTTCCCTGTATTTGAGACAATTGTTATGTTATTTGACACAGCGGTTATTTTATTTTCGGTCATGCTACTAATATTCTATTCTTAGTATTACCTTCTCAATTTCATATAATTGTAGTAATATATTGTCTTTACCCCCTTCTACTGCATTGCATCTGCATTTGATTACCACAACAACAATTTAGTGCAGCTATAGTACCACCAAGCTTGCCACTGCAGCAGTTAAGTGAACAAATGAAGTGTCCACAGTCATTGGATGGTTGCTTGGTAGAGGTACATGCTAATAACTAATAAGATTTCCTGTGCAGGGTATCATTGTTTTTGCATGACTGATGGCTACCTTGGGGCTGGAGATTTTGGTTGAATCTGCCTCAAGTGTTATTTTGAAGGTAATTGAGATAATCTTTTGTTGTTGTTTGTTTATTATATACCTAAATTTGGGTTTATCATTTGAGCAGATGATATTATCATTTGACCTTGCTTTTGCTTTGATTCCGCTCCTAAAGTTCAGTAGCAGCAAAGTGACTAGCAGCACAAGCATTGAAGAGGTGTGTTTCCTCCTTGTTTGTGGATTCATGAACTATAAGTTAATACATGAAACTGAAAAATGTTCTAGTTATAAAATTTGATTAGCTAGGCTTACATGAATTGTTGAATTGATCAGCTAGGCATACATTATATCAACTATTAGTGTCATTTTTTCAGTCTAATAATATTTTGGTTGATATTATCATTATTATGATTAAAGAGATTGCAGGGATTCCAAGGGAAGGGGACCAGGGGATGAAAAATATGATTAAAGAGAGTTCTTGAGGAGTTTGTCACATGCTCAGGTAATTAGTGCTAAAGCAGTTGGGTGAAATTCTCATATTTTGAATGCTGCATGCAATTAATATCGTCATTTGATGAAATGCAGAATCTTCCTGACTGGTTTAGTGCATGTTTCATTGATTGCATAAGATGTAAAATATTATTAATCAAGAGGAGTCTTGCTTAATTGACTTCAGTGTTGAGCGTGCTGCATTTGTCTTATGTACTAGTTCATTCATTTATTTAATTTTAGTTGACAACTTCTGGAATGGTGATATCAAAATATAACCTATGAAAGAGGATAATCTTGTCAGCTAATTGTTGAGTGGTTTATTTTTTTGTTTTGTCTTTTATGTTGCATTTGATGACTTTGTTTCTTTTCTTGTAGGGAAGTGGAAGATTTTGCACGAAGGTTAAATTTTGCTTGGCCTGAAAGGATGCAAATTTGATCTTTGGCCCAACACAGAAGACTAGTAACAATTTCTATGAATAGCAATGGTTCAACGCAGTTGTATATAGGTATGTTCTATCTATCTTCTCAATATTCGCGGTGAACCCTACTTGCTGCCTTGTTTTCTATCAGAAGCATCATTAAATTTTGTTGACATGCACATGACTGGAATCAACTAGTTATAAGTTACTTCATCACTCTCATGCATTTCATTCATCACATACAACACTCTCTCCAAAGTTCAAATTAAGACTGAGGGGTGAGAAAGAGACAATTAATATGGGTGCCGGTCTACTTGCAATTGGTTCTTGTGCAATTGGTCTATGCAGTGATGAACATTACTTAAATGCTTGCAATAGAATCTGGAATGAGCCCTCTTGTCCTTGTTGCTTATCGACAACTCTTTGCTACTGTGTCCATTGCTCCCTTTGCTTATTGGCTCAAGTGGTAATTATATATATATATACCCTATCTGGTTTTGTTTTATTTTCATATATATAAACAATGCATGCATGAAAGGCTTTGATGAACTTTGAACCACCTATATATCCCTTTTCTTTTGGTTGATGCATGATTGTGTTATTTATCCTTTAAATGTATTTATATATGTTTGCTGTATATAAATGTAGCTTTGTTTTTGAAATTTGAATGGTATAACCCAAATTTTGTGAGCAGGCAAAATACTTCAACGACGGTCCTTATGAAAACCCGTCTTTATAGCCTTATTTACCAACAACGACGGGTGCTCCAGCCACCGTCGTTGAAACCTCAAACAACAATGACGGTGTACACACCACCGACGTTGACATACTACCAAACAACGTCGGTGGTGAGACCGCCACCGATGTTGACAGGAAACAAAACAAATACGGGTGTTATTGGTACCCGACGCTGATATGGACAACAACAACGACGAGTCTTGCGAACCCGACGTTGAAATGAACCAAAACAACGACGGGTTGTCTAATATGTGCGTCGTTGAATCCTTTTTTATAACGTCTATTCTTTTATAGCCACTGACGTTGTATTCTTGCATTACAAAGACGGGTCCTAGGATGACCGATGTTGTTGTTGTCGACATACAACGACATCTGGAACAAAGACGGTGTGGGGCCCGTCGTAGATACCGCTTTTCAACCGATGTAGAAGCTTCTTTTTGTAGTTGTGATAATAGCATAAACAAGTGTGGTCTTGCCTTAAAAGATGGCAGTTAAGAAATTGGAATAGCACACTTCAAGGTGATCCCTTTTAACAAAGAAAAATTGAAAGGTTAATTTATTCCTTTCAGTTAAATTGAATTATTTCTGTTTACCTATTGCACAGTGACACTTACTTTTGTCAACCTTCCTCTTAGTGTCTCAATGGCATTTTCAAATGCTTTAATAATACAACCTGTTTTGTTGTATTTTTGGGGTAATTTTCAACTCTTTGCAATATTGTTCCTAAATATTTTTAGGAGTTATTGTATGAATTTATCATGTCCTTTGAAACTAATCAATTTGTTTAGGTGAGGTAAAATTTCTTTTCAATATCATTATTACAAGATTCTACTAGATAATACATGTGCTTGTAGCATTTAATATAATTACCTCAGGCTAACCATTCTTTTCATTAAACTTCTTTACTTGAAGTATTCATCTTATCGTGTCTTTTAAGACTTCTCATGGTTACTTCTATTAGTCCAGTGTCAATGACTTGCTATAAATGCCTTTAAATTGATCAGTCGTTAGCTTTACATATGTGGTTTTCATTTCTGCTTCAATTTTACATTCTCATAAGACTTGATCTAGGGATAAGTTTTGTGATTGCATCAGTGGTTTTAATCTAGAATTGTCTTTAGGAACCATTGCATTAGTGAAGTTGAAACCATTGCTGCTTATTAAACTGTATATCACATGACACCAGTTTGTGCTTGGTGCAAATAAATAATAAGTCTTCATATTGTTGAATATGCACTTTCACTATGCCACCTACACATGATCAGAATACAAGATAGAAATGAAGAATATGTACTTAGTTGATCTTCTCCATCTCTTTTTTCTGCATGATATATGATGATTAGACCTATCAATAGTGGAAAATAGAAATATATTCATTCCAGTATATACAACCTCTGTACATACTATTTTTTTTTCCATTTAATTAGACTACTTTGTAGCTAAAATACGCATTTTGCTTATTCTAAGTTTGAGTTGTTGCGAGAAAGAAACATGGTACAATTTCGGTCTCGCTAGGATTCCTCTTGCGAAGTTCTTCATGGTGCATTTTTAGGGTTCTTTGCTCTACTTTTAACTAAAAACTTTGGAATTTTATGTTGCAGGTAAAGATCTAGAGAGGCTTCTAAAAGAGACCATAGGTAATATTTGTAGCTAAAATACACTTTTTTTTTTTACTTCAATTTATTACGCTATCCTATTAAAGTTATTCTAATGTAGCTTTTACCATCGTAGCATGGTAGTTTCTATGAGCTTATTTTTTTGGCTATTTGGAAAATTGTAACTTTGCTTTAGCCATTATATAACTGATTTAATTAGACCGAATTCAGATTTCACTTTAGTTTCAATATGATTTTCTTTCACACAACTTGCTCATACTCGTTGGTCCAGTTTTCTTTATATAATATTTCAGAGAATTAATTAATATAAAGGACCATGAAGTATGAATAATAAAAATTAAGAATACAAATATCTGAATTCAGAATTTGGTGTCTTCTTATAGCAGAAAAGGGATATCTTCAAAGGAATTGAGGAGGATTGGCATTCTATTGGTGGATCCACTATTAAAAATGACAATTTTATGATGCACATTCTAAGACGGTTATGGAGAACCGTCTTAGAATGTGACGAGGTGGTAATTTTGTAATTAAGAGAGTGAAATTTGTTTTACGACGCACATTCTAAGACGGTTATAACGAACCATCTTAGAATGTGACGCGGAAGTAATTTTGTAATTAGAGGGAAAAAACCACAATGGTTTTCATGATAACTGTTATCATTTTAATTTCCTCTAATTATAAAATTGTCACCGCATCCCCTTTGAAATCCCTATCTAGCTAATTCGTCCCTCACCTCTGTTGTGCCCTTCGTCACCTTCTCTCCATCGTCCACTCTTGAATGACTATCATTCATGCCCTCCCTCGGTCAAATCGTGTAATCACTTGTGGTGGTGGCCTGACCCCATTCGTCTACTTAGACGCCGTGGAACGTGTGTCGCACCGTCATCATGTGCTGCCATCGTCATACAAGTACCTTAAGCTATATATGTGTTTCTTATTTGGTTCTTCTTCTGTATACCTTGAGCTGCTAGCTTTGGGCTTTTGTTTTTAGTGTGTAATGAATGTCATTTTGTGCATGATTTTATTGTATTTGGTTGTTGTTCTCAACAATTGTTACCCTACCTATTGGATCAAGTGGCCTCAAAATAATTAAGAAGGAGGGGTTGAATTAATTATTCCTAAACCTTTACTAATTAAAAATTTACTCTTCTAAGGCTTTTACTTATGTTGTTAAGGAATAAGGAGTAGAAGACAAACTTAACCAAAAGTAAAAGCGGAAATTAAAATGCACAACGGAAAGTAAAAGAGTAGGGAAAGGAGACAAACACACAAGGTTTTTATACTGGTTCGACAACAACCCGTGTCTACATCCAGTCCCCAGCGACCTGCAGTTCTTGAGATTTCTTTCAACCTTGTAAAAATCCTTTTACAAGCAAAGATCCACAAGGGATATACCCTCCCTTGTTCTCTTTGAAACCCTAGTGAATGTACCCTCCATCACTAGAACTGATCCACAAGAGATGTACCCTCTCTTGTCTCAGACAAACCCAAGTAGATGTACCCTCTACTTGTACCCCAAAGGATGTATCCTCCAATGTGTTAAGACAAGATCTCAGGCGATTAAACCTTTGATACTTTGTGAATGGGGATACAAAAGAATTCTCAGGCGGTTAGTCCTTCGAACACTTTTGTATAAGGGAATGGGAAGAATCAAAAGAATCTCAGACTGTGTCGTTTGAATTCTTTGACAAGGGAGAAGGGAGACACAAAAGAATTCAGGTGGTTAGTCCTTCGTTCTTTTGGAAAAGGGAGAAAAGAGACACAAAAGAATTCAGGCGGTTAGTCCTTGGTGAATTCTTTGACAAAGGGAGAAGAAATGAAAAGAATGAATAGCACAAGTTTTCGAGGTTCAGAAAACCAGAAAACTTTGGAAAGCTTTTGGCACAAAGAAGAAGAAAAGTTCAAAGAGATTCAAGGCTTGTAAAGGATTGTATAAGATTGATTGGAAAAGTATATTGAAAAGCAAATCAAAGCCTTGTTTTTATAGACTCTTCATGTCTGGCCAAGAGGACCATTTAGAAGAGTTATAACTTTTAGAAAAACTTAAAACCAATTTGAAAAAGTCAAAACCTTTTGAAGAGTTACATCTTTTGATTTATTTAGAAACAATCACTGGTAATCGATTACCAAATCAGTATAATCGATTACACAAGACTTTTATGTGAAAGGATGTGACTCTTCACATTTGAATTTGAATTTCAACATTCAAAGGCACTGGTAATCGATTACCAAAACATAGTAATCGATTACAGCTTTTTGAAATTAATTGGAATGTTGTAAATTCAGTCTGAAAACTTTTTCAAATCCATTTTGCTACTGGTAATTGATTACAATAATCTGGTAATCGATTACCAGAGAGTAAAAACTCTTTGGTAAACATGTTTGAGAAAAATCCATGTGCTACTCAGTTTTTGAAAAACCTTTTCATACTTATATTGATTAAGCTTTTTCTTGATTCTTGAATCTTGAACCTTGATCTCTTGAATCTTGATTCTTGATTCTTGAATTCAACTTTCCTCTTGAGTCTTGAAGTGTTCTTGATTCTATCTTGAACATCTTGAACTCATTCTTTGGTTGGCCTTTGAGCTTTTTGTCATCACTTTGTCATCATCTTTTGTTATTGTAACGGCCCGCCTCATCGCTACAGTATCCAGGCTCTAATATTCGATAATTTCAATTTTTTTTCTTTTATAAAAAGGAACTCCCTTAATTTTTGCTTATGAAAATAGAAGTGATTTTGTTACAACATAAATTCATCCAACAACACGCCATTACTTAATGAATATGCATAATTACATAGAAACAATAATTTGGTACATGTCATACACATAACGAAAATTAAATATGTTCATATATATAATTAAAATTCCAGTTTTACATCTTTAACTCAACAAAATAAACTTAAAAACCAACTACGGAGGAGTTGATTACAAAACACAACTCTCTCCCAAAATAACGTCAACGTCATCACGTCGGCTCGGCGGCTCCTCACCAGAATCTTACTCCCTACACCTGCCACTGTCATTCTGCTCCCACGAACAAGGTTCGTGATCATCACAGGTATCAACCACACGATACAAAATTGCAAGGGTGAGTTTATTATAAAAGAACCAATACCAATTTCAAATAACCACAATTAGCAAGGAACATAGGCAAACATGATAAGCATACACAACAATCATTATTCAACACTCATATCCAACAAATATTCATCATTCACATCCAACAATTACTCATCATCCATCCATGGATCCAATCAGACTGCATAGAATGATGCATGCACCTGACTCAACACTCAGATGCATTTGGTACGTACCAACAACAACCAAATCTTAGGAAATAGCCTAAGCATGTCCACAGACACTCTCACTTAGGAACTGTGCTGAGTTTGTCGAGACCACCCGGTTGTGCATGTAACAGCCCCCTCCATAGGTGATCAGCCTGGGAGCCCAAAGGTGTTCCCTACCAGGTGACAAGCCCCTTAGTACAAAGTACACTTGGCCACAGTTACTCTATTTCCTGTGTCGTATGAGCTAAGATCACGGCCAAAAGTAAGTGCCAAAGACCATGGACCAATTAAGCGCCTAAGCATCCCCTCAGAAATGCTTAGATTCTCTAACCATGCTAGTTACCCATGTCTGGGCCATCCGACAAGGTCAGTGCACTCTACCCCCCATGACATACACTCCATACGACGTATGATCGTGGCCAAAGCTAGTGCCAAAGACCCTGGAAGGTCAGTGCACAGTGCCCCCACGAACATACACAACATGCACATGCCAATGCATTTCCAACATTAATCAACATTCCATTTCCATGTCATTCACAACATAAATATCATCTCATCTCAATGACGTCATCAACAAAACAACAACCTCATTTCATATTCACATATTCATCAATAATAACAATTATGTTGACATGGTCTTTATTAACAACGTCATCTCAAATCAATATCATCAAATTATCATTATCATCACATATCAATTAAAATCCTCAATAGCAACATCAACAACAATTCAAACAAACACAACAATTCATTTCCACACGCACGGTCTTCAACAACACATTTCAAACAACCAAAACAATATCATTCATCACAATACATACATACATGCATACATATATATATATATCGCATCCCATTAGTTTAAACGTAATTTTCTTTGAAGAAAAATCAGCAATGCAACAGGGACAGGCAGATATCCTATATAGCTAGGTTCCCTGACCCTAACTATGGTGTTAAAACGGTAAATTTTATAATAAACTTCCCTTACCTATCATGAGCTACCCCGCGGATTCCTCGTCGTGTCACTTGAAGATTCCTTTTTGTCCTTGATCATCGATTCCACACAAGCCTCTACCATGTCAAAACGAAGGAGACTTAGTATGGATTTCAGAAAACAAAGCTAGTAACAGTGCTCTGGGTCAAACACCCACATCACTACATGAAAGAGCTGAGAGCATTTCGGGTTTTACAAAGGACGCCATTTGGAAATTCCGACCACGCCAAATGTGACGGGGTTCAGTGTAGGTTACGAAAATAACATGCATTTCATGAAAGGATAACGTTTACAAAGTCTCTTTCTTTAAGGTTTTTCAAAGGAAGCATAAGACATGCAATGGCGGTTCCAAAGTCAGAAAAGATGCAAAGACAAGATGAAACTAACAAGAAACAAACACAGAACCATGGTTATCTCGAAAGAAATGAAATGTCAGATTAGGGTTTTCGCTCTCTACTGGAACCGCAAGCCAAGTTGGAAGATTTCGCTTCGGTTGAAGGTTCCTCTCAGTGTGGGTTTTCAATGGAGAACAATGATGGTTTGTGGTGGCTAATGGTGGTTGTGGGTGATGGAGAAAGTTCTTGGAACTTTAGAAATGGCTTTGGAAGAAAGAAAGAAGAAGAAATGGCGTTTTTCCTAAGCTACACGAAAGCAAAGGCTGAAATGCTTAAATAAGAGATGCTCTCAGGAACGGAATCTTCTAGCACACTCCAAACATCTTCTCAAAGATCCCAACGGTCAGATTATGGAAAAGTGTCTTGTGAAGTTGCAAACCAAATTTCGAGACGATCCAACGGTTAACGAAGGCTGGGCAGCGTTTTTACCGAGGCAAGCTTCATGTAGCTTTCTCTAGAAGCTTCATTAAGAGGCTTCTCCAAAGCTTCATTAAGAGGCTTCTAGCACACTCCAGACATCTTCCCAAAGATCCCAACGGTCAGATCGTGGAAAGGTGTCTTATAAAGTTGCAGACCAAATTTCGAGAAAATCCAACGGTTAACGAAGGCTGGGTAGCGTTTTTTTCGAGACAGCTTCATGTAGCTTTATCTAGAAGCTTCATTAAGAGGCTTCCTCCAGAAGCTTCCTCATGGCTTCTTTGAGAAGCTTTCTCAAGAGGCTTCTTTGAGAAGCTAGATCCTTATCTATCCACACCCCTCTATTAACTAAATTAACTTCCTTAAAAATAATTACGGATGAAATACGCAACAAATAATCAAACATCAAACATATTACTAATAATATATAGATATATATATCAGGGTGTTACAGTTATTCATCTTTGTTATCATTAAAACATCTTTGAATCACTCTTGATTCACCATGAAGCTTTGCTTCTACACTACCAAATAGAACATTTTTTATCATCACAAAGTTTATAGCTTATATATTAGTTGAATTATTAAGTTCATATGTTTTTCTTCATTTCTTCAATTAATTTGACATATGAGGGTGTACTTATTTAAAATCGTAAAGGAATTTGGTCCAAATTCGGTTAGTTGAAATATTTTCCCTCCATATATGATATATACAGGAAAACTCAGTAGTAAGGAAGATAAAAAAAATGTCATCCACACATTTCAATATTTGAGATGCTCTAAAGTAACTGCATCCATTTATGTTTAGTTGCTGAACCACTCAAAACACGTTCTGATTTAGAATCCATATCCACATTGAGGGATAAGAGTTTGCAGTCTTACATTTTGTCCTTTGTTGTTGTTAATCTAGTCTTACCCACACGACTACTAGAGAAGTAAAAATCATGAGAACAAATGATACTAACCAGATCAATTGTACTTTAGTGAGCAATGAATAAAATAGAAGACCATCTCCTTGGTGTGGCTTTACTTTTTAAACCAATGCTTTCCTCATAACCATAGTTATCATCCATTTTCAAGCCATTTTACAGAATAATAATGCACTAATAACCAAGGAAAAAAACTGAGTATGTGAAACAATATATAATGACGTACTTGGTTTTAACTCAAAAGGAAACATAACGATATTAGGGCTGCTAAAAACTCTAAGATTTTTGCCTTAACATTAAGGTCAATATTAGGGTCCACCACAGTGTTGCTGACATTACCATGCTTGTTGTTGTCATCGTATAAGCAGTTTCAATGCCATCCTTCGATAGTCTTCATTTTTCCATTACTTGTTCTTTTCTTGAAAGCTAAGATAAGACTTTTGTGGAACTTGGTTTCTCTATTCTCTTTCAAATGTATTATGTTTGACTTGACTAGGTCTACTTATAACCTATTTTGAAAGGAAAAAAAAGTGAAAGTTTCTATTTATCTTTTTAGGAGTGTTTTTCCCATTAGCTTTTTCAAATTTTTAGTTTGTTTGGTGAGGAATAGTAGTGACTTTAGTTAAATGAATAATTAATTACATCCGGATAAGAAAAAGCATTGAAATACAAGGAAAAGTATTATTGTGGCACATGACATGGTTATAAATGAAATTCTTTATATTTGTTTTCCCCCTTTTGTCTTCGTAATTAAAAATTGACATATATATTAGAAATAAAGGAAATTGTAAGTGGTAACATTTTTCTTTGTTAATTATTAGTTTTTTCTAGCTGGTATGTCAGCTTTCAATAGGAAAGTTTAGGATATATAATCCATTAGTCGAGATTTGGTTAAAATACAAGTGTTGGATTCAAACTTATATAAAAGGAAAAAAAATAAAAAATTGTTGAAATAAATTATTCGACACTTGAATTCCTTAACTAGGTGTGAGGTTCAATCCTTGATTTAAACATACAGTGATAACTAGAAGTATTCATTTATCCAACTAATGAACCAACTCGGTGGGAGGGATTAAAACATGTTGGTTATAAAAAAAAGTTTAGGATACAGAGACCATGAGGGTTTTGTAATTCAAATCTATTATGACCGACTAATTTCAAGTCCGTTGATTCTAGAATTTCTCACTCTTTTTTATTTCATGGATTGGTGTAATTTACCACGGGATTATTCCACAAATTCTTGTGTTTCAGTGATGAAGTTTTGATGGAATTCATGTTGATATACATACTTCTATTTTTGTATTCATGTTGACCAATTATATTAAATTAAGCAATAAACTTAGTATATAATTATTTATAAAATCTAAGTTATATTCATTCCTTGCATAAATTACCCTTCTAATCTACTACAGAGAATCTCAAACAGTTGCAATCACTGTTGACTTCAAAATAAACTACAAAGACTTTGAACGGACGTTTTGGAAGTAAGCAAATTAAGAGGTGAGTGATGTTTTTAGAATTTTAAGCCTAATACCACTGAGTCACTGCATTATATATTTTTTAGTATTCTCACTAGTTGCAAACTAC
>NW_021144554.1:0-15610 GCF_004193775.1 Glycine soja | reverse complement strand
AGCTTGAGCATATGAACTTGTATAAATTACTAGGAATTGGTCACTACGTGTTTTGAGCTTAAATTTTTACTTAATAAGAAAAAATAAGAACCAAGCTATTTGGATTAAAGGAAAAAATAAGAAAAATCACATAAGTTGGCAGAAAAATCAGTGTCCAGGAAAAAAAAGAGTGAAAGGGAAGTGTGCTTGTTGTTTTGGCTCAAAATTTGTTCTATAATTGGTGCCTATTTTATACCAATCCTAGTTCTGAAATTTCAATTGAAAATTATTGTGAAAACAAGTGCCAAATCTAGAGGTTTCTTGAGTCTTTTTTTTATAGTTTTTTACTCTACTCTAGAGCCATTCTAAGTTTCTCTTTGAGTCCTAGCTTGCTTTTATGTGCTTTTCATTGCTTTAATTATTGAATCATCCTTGAAAATTTGTCTTTTCAAAACTCTTTTGGTTTAGCTTTCATCTCATTTTTTGATCTTTGCTTATTGCTTGTCTCTTTGTTTCCTTGTTTGTTAGTTGCCATATAGGGAATTGGAAAGGAGGATTGGTGTCATCCCTTGAAGAATTTGAGTCAAGAAGCAAGGGGCCAACCACCTTAAGAGCTATTGGAATAAGAAGCACTCCAAATTGAGTGAAACACAAAAGAGAGAATAGCCACCAAAATTAAGGACTTTTTTTTTGTAATTTGTAATTGGCAATTTTCTTTGCTTTCAAACTTCGTAACAAAAAGGCCTTTCATTGGAAGTAAGTTGGGAGACTAAAATAGGTCCCCCTACTTCCATTTGTGTATAATAATTTTAGGCAATTTTCCCTTAGGATAGTGAGTGTTTTGTTGGGAACCTTAAATGAGGTCATCCAAACACTCTTAGGATCCGCCTAGTTTGCATTTCTTGCACTTTAATTTCTTGCTTACTTTCATAGCTTATTTCCTTTACCCTCCATTGTCAAACAGCCTAGATAGCTTGCCTTTTACCAATTAGTTTTTACCTTATCTTTCACACCTCTTTTAGTGCTTATTTTGGCTAGTTTCAACCATAGTTTCTTTTACCTTTTTCTTCAAACCCCCAACAAGAAAGAACCATAACTTAGGAACCAACATGAGTCTTCATTCTTCATCTAGTGTTAATGGTGAGGGTTCTACTCCTAAGGACCCCTTGTATAAGATATTAGATGAGTTGAGATCCCTTAAGTTGTGGAAAGAAAAACAAGAGAGAAAAGAAAAAGGTAAAAAAAGAGTGGAAGAAATAAGTCAAGATGAAAGAGAGAAAATAAGAGAGGAAGAAAGAAAAAAAATAAGGAAAGAAATGAAAAGAGAAAAACATGCCTCCTATAGTAGTCATGACTCTTGCAAGAGTTTAAGTGAAGAACATAGCGACTATTATAGAGGGCGCCATAGTTCACATACTAAACATCACTCCCAAATGTTAGTGCTTAGCTTTACTAAGCTTTAAAAGATTGGCTAAGATTTTGTTAAAACATAAGCACTTAGACAATGAAGGAAAGCTGGAGTTGCTGCACATGATGTCCAACGTTATGTCAAAGAATAAGATCGGGCTGCACAATGCACAAGGCAAGATAAAGTGTCAAATGAAGAATTGAAGCTGCAGGATTCACGATGTCGGATACAATGTCCAGGACATCCTGCCTGAAAATACTGGAATTGCTAAAAGCATTGAAGCTGCAGGATCCACGATGTCGGATACAATGTCCAGGACATCCTGCCCGAAAATACTGGAGTTGCTAAAAGCATTGAAGTTGCAGGATCCACGATGTCGGATACGATGTCCAGGACATCTTGCCCGAAAATACTGGACATATAAATCTATTATATCTTTAACAGATTATTGTGCAGTTAGCAAGAGATTAGATGATCTATCTTTAGGAACGAATTAAAAGATAATTAAAGTTTGAATTACAAACTAGAAGAGTTCGTTCAGGGATTAAAGATTAAAGATAAAAACTAAAAGATCAAACGTTATCTTTTAGTTCTTTAAGTGCAGATTTTCAGGAAGAATGATAGATCTCATCCAGCACAAGCTGTTGCAGCCCAGACACACACACTGCTATAAAAACATGGAGGCTGCACGAGTTTTGTACCAAGTCCGGGATTGAAGAGTTGTTTTGTGAGTTTTGGGACTTGAGTGTTTTGTGAGCCACCTTGATGGTACCCTAACATCAAGTGTTGGACCTGAGTGTGTAGAGTTGATCTCTAGTGTGTAGAGTTGATCTCTTTTGTTCAGAGAGCAATCTCTGGAGTGTCCTTGATTTAATTGTAAACACGGGAGAGTGTTTGAGAGGGAGTGAGAGGGGTTCTCATATCTAAGAGTGGCTCTTAGGTAGAGGTTGCACGGGTAGTGGTTAGGTGAGAAGGTTGTAAACAGTGGCTGTTAGACCTTGAACTAACACTATTTTAGTGGATTTCCTCCCTGGCTTGGTAGCCCCCAGATGTAGGTGAGGTTGCACCGAACTGGGTTAACAATTCTCTTGTGTTATTTACTTGTTTAATCTGTTCATACACTCAGAGATAATCTGCATGTTCTGAAGCGTGATGTCGTGACATCCTGTACGACATCTGGCATTGGTATCAGAATTTCAATTGGTATCAGAGCGGGCACTCGAAATCACTGAGTGAGACCTAGGGAGATAAATTCTGATGAACATGGAGAAAGAAGGAGGACCAGTGAACAGACCACCAATTCTGGATGGAACCAACTATGAATACTGGAAAGCAAGGATGGTGGCCTTCCTCAAATCACTGGATAGCAGAACCTGGAAAGCTGTCATCAAAGGCTGGGAACATCCCAAGATGCTGGACACAGAAGGAAAGCCCACTGATGGATTGAAGCCAGAAGAAGACGAATTGGCACTTGGAAACTCCAAAGCTTTGAATGCTCTATTCAATGGAGTTGACAAGAATATCTTCAGACTGATCAACACATGCACAGTGGCCAAAGATGCATGGGAGATCCTGAAAACCACTCATGAAGGAACCTCCAAAGTGAAGATGTCCAGATTGCAACTCTTGGCTACAAAATTCGAAAATCTGAAGATGAAGGAGGAAGAATGTATTCATGACTTCCACATGAACATTCTTGAAATTGCCAATGCTTGCACTGCCTTGGGAGAGAGAATGACAGATGAAAAGCTGGTGAGAAAGATCCTCAGATCCTTGCCTAAGAGATTTGACATGAAAGTCACTGCAATAGAGGAGGCCCAAGACATTTGCAACATGAGAGTAGATGAACTCATTGGTTCCCTTCAAACCTTTGAGCTAGGACTCTCGGATAGGGCTGAAAAGAAGAGCAAGAATCTGGCTTTCGTGTCCAATGATGAAGGAGAAGAAGATGAGTATGACCTGGACACTGATGAAGGTCTGACTAACGCAGTTGTGCTCCTTGGAAAACAGTTCAACAAAGTGATGAACAGAATGGACAGGAGGCAGAAACCACATGTCCGGAACATCCCTTTCGACATCAGGAAAGGTAGTGAATACCAGAAAAGGTCAGATGAAAAGCCCAGTCACAGCAAAGGAGTTCAATGCCATGGGTGTGAAGGCTATGGACACATCAAAGCTGAATGTCCCACTCATCTCAAGAAGCAGAGGAAAGGACTTTCTGTATGTCGGTCTGATGATACAGAGAGTGAACAAGAAAGTGATTCTGACAGAGATGTGAATGCACTCACTGGGAGATTTGAATCTGCTGAAGATTCAAGTGATACAGACAGTGAAATCACTTTTGATGAGCTTGCTACATCCTATAGAGAACTATGCATCAAAAGTGAGAAGATTCTTCAGCAAGAAGCACAACTGAAGAAGGTCATTGCAAATCTGGAGGCTGAAAAGGAGGCACATGAAGAGGAGATCTCTGAGCTTAAAGGAGAAGTTGGTTTTCTGAACTCTAAACTGGAAAACATGACAAAATCAATAAAGATGCTGAATAAAGGCTCAGATACGCTTGATGAGGTGCTACAGCTTGGAAAGAATGTTGGAAACCAGAGAGGACTTGGATTTAATCCTAAGTCTGCTGGCAGAACAACCATGACAGAATTTGTTCCTGCCAAAAACAGCACTGGAGCCACGATGTCACAACATCGGTCTCGACATCATGGAACGCAGCAGAAAAGGAGCAAAAGAAAGAATTGGAGGTGTCACTACTGTGGCAAGTATGGTCACATAAAGCCCTTTTGCTATCATTTACATGGTCATCCACGTCATGGAATTCAAAATAGCAGCAGTGGAAGGAAGATGATGTGGGTTCCAAAACACAAGACTGTTAGTCTTGTTGTTCATACTTCACTTAGAGCATCAGCTAAGGAAGATTGGTACCTAGATAGCGGCTGTTCCAGACACATGACAAGAGTTAAAGAATTCCTGGTGAACATTGAACCTTGCTCCACTAGCTATGTGACATTTGGAGATGGCTCTAAAGGAAAGATCACTGGAATGGGAAAGCTAGTCCATGATGGACTTCCTAGTCTGGACAAAGTACTGCTGGTGAAGGGACTGACTGCAAACTTGATCAGCATCAGTCAGCTGTGTGATGAAGGATTCAATGTAAACTTCACAAAGTCAGAATGCTTGGTGACAAATGAGAAGAGTGAAGTCCTAATGAAGGGCAGCAGATCAAAGGACAACTGTTACCTATGGACACCTCAAGAAACCAGTTACTCCTCCACATGTCTATTCTCCAGAGAAGATGAAGTCAGAATATGGCATCAAAGATTTGGACATCTGCACTTAAGAGGCATGAAGAAAATCATTGACAAAGGTGCTGTTAGAGGCATTCCCAATCTGAAAATAGAAGAAGGCAGAATCTGTGGTGAATGTCAGATTGGAAAGCAAGTCAAGATGTCCCACCAGAAGCTTCAACATCAGACCACTTCCAGGGTGCTGGAACTACTTCACATGGACTTGATGGGGCCTATGCAAGTTGAAAGCCTTGGAGGAAAGAGGTATGCCTATGTTGTTGTGGATGATTTCTCCAGATTCACCTGGGTCAACTTTATCAGAGAAAAATCAGACACCTTTGAAGTATTCAAGGAGTTGAGTCTAAGACTTCAAAGAGAAAAAGACTGTGTGATCAAGAGAATCAGGAGTGACCATGGCAGAGAGTTTGAAAACAGCAAGTTTACTGAATACTGCACATCTGAAGGCATCACTCATGAGTTCTCTGCAGCCATTACACCACAGCAAAATGGCATAGTTGAAAGGAAAAACAGGACTTTGCAAGAGGCTGCTAGGGTCATGCTTCATGCCAAAGAACTTCCCTATAATCTCTGGGCTGAAGCCATGAACACAGCATGCTATATCCACAACAGAGTCACACTTAGAAGAGGGACTTCAACCACACTGTATGAAATCTGGAAAGGGAGGAAGCCAACTGTCAAGCACTTTCACATCTTTGGAAGCCCATGTTACATTTTGGCAGATAGAGAGCAAAGGAGAAAGATGGATCCCAAGAGTGATGCAGGAATATTCCTGGGATACTCTACAAACAGCAGAGCATATAGAGTATTCAACTCCAGAACCAGAACTGTGATGGAATCCATCAATGTGGTTGTTGATGATCTAACTCCAGCAAGAAAGAAGGATGTCGAAGAAGATGTCAGAACATCGGGAGACAATGTAGCAGATACAGCTAAAAGTGCAGAGAATGCAGAAAACTCTGATTCTGCTACAGATGAATCAAACATCAACCAACCCGACAAGGGACCCTCCATTAGAATCCAGAAGATGCACCCCAAGGAGCTGATTATAGGAGATCCAAACAGAGGAGTCACTACAAGATCAAGGGAGATTGAGATTGTCTCCAACTCATGTTTTGTCTCCAAAATTGAGCCCAAGAATGTGAAAGAGGCACTGGCTGATGAGTTCTGGATCAATGCTATGCAAGAAGAATTGGAGCAATTCAAAAGGAATGAAGTCTGGGAGCTAGTTCCGAGACCCGAGGGAACTAATGTGATTGGCACCAAGTGGATCTTCAAGAACAAAACTGATGAAGAAGGTGTTATAACCAGAAACAAGGCCAGACTTGTTGCTCAAGGCTACACTCAGATTGAAGGTGTAGACTTTGATGAAACATTCGCCCCAGTTGCTAGACTTGAGTCCATCAGATTGTTACTTGGTGTAGCTTGCATCCTCAAATTCAAGCTGTACCAAATGGATGTGAAGAGCGCATTTCTGAATGGATACCTGAATGAAGAAGCCTATGTGGAGCAGCCAAAGGGATTTGTAGATCCAGCTCATCCAGATCATGTATACAGGCTCAAGAAGGCTCTCTATGGATTGAAGCAAGCTCCAAGAGCTTGGTATGAAAGGCTAACAGAGTTCCTTACTCAGCAAGGGTATAGGAAGGGAGGAATTGACAAGACTCTCTTTGTCAAACAAGATGCTGAAAACTTGATGATAGCACAGATATATGTTGATGACATTGTGTTTGGAGGGATGTCGAATGAGATGCTTCGACATTTTGTCCAACAGATGCAATCTGAATTTGAGATGAGTCTTGTTGGAGAGCTGACTTATTTTCTGGGACTCCAAGTGAAGCAGATGGAAGACTCCATATTCCTCTCACAAAGCAAGTATGCAAAGAACATTGTCAAGAAGTTTGGGATGGAGAATGCCAGCCATAAAAGAACACCTGCACCTACTCACTTGAAGCTGTCAAAGGATGAAGCTGGCACCAGTGTTGATCAAAGTCTGTACAGAAGCATGATTGGGAGCTTACTATATTTAACAGCTAGCAGACCCGACATCACCTATGCAGTAGGTGTTTGTGCAAGATATCAAGCCAATCCTAAGATAAGTCACTTGACTCAAGTAAAGAGAATTCTGAAATATGTAAATGGCACCAGTGACTATGGGATTATGTACTGTCATTGTTCAGATTCAATGCTGGTTGGGTATTGTGATGCTGATTGGGCTGGAAGTGCAGATGACAGAAAAAGCACTTCTGGTGGATGCTTCTATCTGGGCAACAATCTTATTTCATGGTTCAGCAAGAAGCAGAACTGTGTGTCCCTATCTACTGCAGAAGCCGAGTATATTGCAGCAGGAAGCAGCTGTTCACAACTAGTTTGGATGAAGCAGATGCTCAAGGAGTACAATGTCGAACAAGATGTCATGACATTATACTGTGACAACCTGAGTGCTATTAATATTTCTAAAAATCCTGTGCAACACAGCAGAACCAAGCACATTGACATTAGACATCACTATATCAGAGAGCTTGTTGATGATAAAGTTATCACACTGGAGCATGTTGACACTGAGGAACAAATAGCAGATATTTTCACAAAGGCATTGGATGCAAATCAGTTTGAAAAACTGAGGGGCAAGCTGGGCATTTGTCTGCTAGAGGAATTATAGCAGCTACTGCTATCTGAACGTGCTCAAACGTCTCACTTAACATTAATAGCACGTTCACTACTAAGCCAAAACAAATTCGACCGTTGCTTCACACGTCCCTCTACATTCCTCATTCAAACTTATATTTTCGTGGTAATCTCGTTTTCAGCATTCCCCAACAGCTCTCAGAAATTTGCGAAATCATTCCAAATGCTCTGCTTTTCCATGGCTACCTCACCAAAAGAAACTTCAGCTCCTGGTTCACCCTCTGTACCATCATCCCCATCATCCACCAAAGCGCCATCAATCCAGGAACAACCTGAATTCCATATCCAACCCATACAGATGATTCCTGGTCAAGCCCCTGTTCCTGAAAAACTGGTTCCCAAACGACAACAGGGTGTGAAGATTTCTGAAAACCCTAGCCTTGCAACAAGTCCTAGGGAAGTAGACACAGAGATGGATAAGAAGATCCGCAGTATTGTGAGTAACATTCTGAAAAATGCCTCTGTTCCTGATGCTGATGAAGATGTTCCAACATCTTCCACCCCAAATGCTTCTGTGCCTGATGTTGAGAAAGATGTTCCAACATCTTCCGTCCCAAATGCTGAAGTCCTCTCTTCCTCCAGCAAAGAGAGATCAACAGAGGAAGATGATCAAGCCGCAGAGGAGACTCCTGCACCACGGGCACTAGAACCTGCTCCAGGTGACCTCATTGACCTAGAAGAGGTAGAATCTGATGAGGAACCCATTGCCAACAAATTGGCACCTGGCATTGCAGAACGATTACAAAGCCGAAAAGGAAAAACCCCCATTAAGAGGTCAGGACGAATCAAGACTATGGCACAGAAGAAGAGCACTCCGATCACTCCTACCACATCCAGACGGAGCAAAGTTGCAATCCCTTCCAAGAAGAGGAAAGAAATTTCCTCATCTGACTCTGATGATGATGTCGAACTAGATGTTCCCGACATCAAGAGGACCAAGACATCAGGGAAGAAGGTGCCTGGTAATGTCCCTGATGCACCATTGGACAACATCTCATTCCACTCCATTGGCAATGCTGAAAGGTGGAAATTCGTGTATCAACGCAGACTTGCCTTGGAGAGAGAACTGGGAAGAGCTGCCTTGGATTGCAAGGAGATCATGGACCTCATCACGGCTGCTGGACTGCTGAAGACTGTCACCAAGTTGGGAGATTGCTATGAGAGTCTAGTCAGGGAATTCATTGTCAACATTCCCTCTGACATAACAAACAGAAAGAGTGATGAGTATCAAAGAGTGTTTGTCAGAGGAAAATGTGTTAGATTCTCCCCTGCTGTGATCAACAAATACCTGGGCAGACCAACAGATGGAGTGGTGGACATTACTGTTTCTGAGCATCAAATTGCCAAGGAAATCACTGCCAAACAAATCCAGCATTGGCCAAAGAAAGGGAAGCTGTCTGCAGGGAAGCTAAGTGTGAAATATGCAATCCTGCACAGGATTGGAGCTGCAAACTGGGTACCCACCAATCATACTTCCACTGTTGCCACAGGTTTGGGTAAATTTCTGTATGCTGTTGGAACCAAGTCCAAATTTAATTTTGGAAACTATATATTTGATCAAACTGTCAAGCATTCAGAATCCTTTGCTGTCAAATTACCCATTGCCTTCCCAACTGTATTGTGTGGCATTATGTTGAGTCAACATCCCAATATTTTAAACTACACTGACTCTGTGATGAAGAGAGAATCTCCTCTATCCCTGCATTACAAACTGTTTGAGGGGACACATGTCCCAGACATTGTCTCGACATCAGGGAAAGCTGCTGCCTCAGGTGCTGTGTCCAAGGATGCTCTGATTGCTGAACTCAAGGACACATGCAAGGTGCTGGAAGCAACCATCAAAGCCACCACAGAGAAGAAGATGGAGCTGGAACGGCTGATCAAAAGGCTCTCAGAAAGTGGCATTGATGATGGAGAAGCATCTGAGGAAGAAGAAGAAGCAGCTGAGGAAGAAGATGCTGCAGCAGAGGAAGAGGAAGATGCAGCAGAGGATACAGAATCAGATGATTCTGAAGCCACCCCATGATCATCAGACCTTTATTTTTGCTTTTTACTTTTACTAGCTAAAGGGGCATGTCCCTTTGAACAATTAATTACTATTGGTCTGTAATATTTGCACCTTAAGTTCATGCATTCTACTTTTGTCAAATTCTGTCTAAAAAGGGGGAGTAATAGTATTATATGCATGATTTTGTGTATGCAGTAGTAGTATTATGCATGACTTATGATTTAGAGAAGTAGGATACGATGTATGCATGATTCATGATTTTGAGGGGGAGTTGTATGTACATGATTTTGAGGGGGAGACTGCTGCTGCTGATGATGACTGATGTAAGCTACTAGTAGCTGATAGAAGATGTTGCAGTAAGAGCATGGAGACAAGGGAAAGCTGATGTCACATGAGATGTCTTGACATCCTGGAAAAGACTAGTAGCTGATAGAAGATGCTGCAGTAAGAGCATGGAGACAGGGGGAGCAGAAGCAGAAAGCTGATGTCATGTGAGATGTCTTGACATCCTGGAAACGACTTGCAACTTGCAGAATTTCCGCTGTGCTTGATTACTCTGATAATGAAAGTTGCTGATCCCACTTGCATAACTGCTCGTACCTGCTCAGGAAGTGTCTAAGTATGTTTTAGACAAAATTTGCCAAAGGGGGAGATTGTTAGTGCTTAGCTTTACTAAGCTTTAAAAGATTGGCTAAGATTTTGTTAAAACATAAGCACTTAGACAATGAAGGAAAGCTGGAGTTGCTGCACATGATGTCCAACGTTATGTCAAAGAATAAGATCGGGCTGCACAATGCACAAGGCAAGATAAAGTGTCAAATGAAGAATTGAAGCTGCAGGATTCACGATGTCGGATACAATGTCCAGGACATCCTGCCTGAAAATACTGGAATTGCTAAAAGCATTGAAGCTGCAGGATCCACGATGTCGGATACAATGTCCAGGACATCCTGCCCGAAAATACTGGAGTTGCTAAAAGCATTGAAGTTGCAGGATCCACGATGTCGGATACGATGTCCAGGACATCTTGCCCGAAAATACTGGACATATAAATCTGTTATATCTTTAACAGATTATTGTGCAGTTAGCAAGAGATTAGATGATCTATCTTTAGGAACGAATTAAAAGATAATTAAAGTTCGAATTACAAACTAGAAGAGTTCGTTCAGGGATTAAAGATTAAAGATAAAAACTAAAAGATCAAACGTTATCTTTTAGTTCTTTAAGTGCAAATTTTCAGGAAGAATGATAGATCTCATCCAGCACAAGCTGTTGCAGCCCAGACACACACACTGCTATAAAAACATGGAGGCTGCACGAGTTTTGTACCAAGTCCGGCATTGAAGAGTTGTTTTGTGAGTTTTGGGACTTGAGTGTTTTGTGAGCCACCTTGATGGTACCCTAACATCAAGTGTTGGACCTGAGTGTGTAGAGTTGATCTCTAGTGTGTAGAGTTGATCTCTTTTGTTCAGAGAGCAATCTCTGGAGTGTCCTTGATTTAATTGTAAACACGGGAGAGTGTTTGAGAGGGAGTGAGAGGGGTTCTCATATCTAAGAGTGGCTCTTAGGTAGAGGTTGCACGGGTAGTGGTTAGGTGAGAAGGTTGTAAACAGTGGCTGTTAGACCTTGAACTAACACTATTTTAGTGGATTTCCTCCCTGGCTTGGTAGCCCCCAGATGTAGGTGAGGTTGCACCGAACTGGGTTAACATTTCTCTTGTGTTATTTACTTGTTTAATCTGTTCATACACTCAGAGATAATCTGCATGTTCTGAAGCGTGATGTCGTGACATCCTGTACGACATCTGGCATTGGTATCAGAATTTCACCAAAGAAAGGAAAAGGATAGAAGGCCTCAAGAGGTTAACATTAGCATGCCATATTTCCATGGAAAAGATAATGTTGAGGCCTACTTAGATTGGGAAATGAAGGTTGAACAACTCTTTGCTTGCCACCATATTAGCGAGGAGAGAAAAGTTCCATTGGCTACCCTTAGCTTTCAAGGGTATGCCCTCTATTGGTGGACTTCCCTTGTTAGGGAATGAAGGACTCACGGGGATCCTCCAGTAGAGTATTGGAATGATCTTAAGAGTGCCCTTAGGAAGAGGCACATTCCCTCCTACTATGAAATGGAGGTTATGGACAAGCTCCAAAGGCTTAGACAAGGGAGTGTGAGTATTGAAGAATATAGACAACAAATGGAACTACTCCTTTTAAGAGTTGGACATAGGGAGGAGGAAAGAACAAGCATAGCTAGGTTCCTTAGTGGGCTTAATATGGAAGTGAGGGATAAGGTTGAACTCCTTCCATATAGGGACCTAGATGAGCTAGTCCAACATTGTATAAGAGTGGAGCAACAACTTAAAAGAAAGTCTTCTTCAAAATCTTATGGCTTTCACTCTTATCCAAGGAAGGACCAAGCCCAAGGAATTTCGGGGGCTGCACCTTCAAAACCCAAGGAAGATAAGGGTAAGACCATAGAGAAATCCACCCTAAGACTAGTTCCCAAGAAAGGACTTGCAACATTAAATGCTTCAAATGTCTTGGGAGAGGTCACATTGCCTCTCAATGCCCCACAAAGAAAACCATGATTATGAGGGGTCAAGACATTTATAGTAGTCAAGAGGAGACTACTTCTTCCCCTTCTTCTAGTAGAAGTGAAGATGATGTAAGGGGTGAAGAGCTAGTGAGGAAGGCTACCCTCATGAAGAAGGTGACCTCTTAATGGTTAGAAGGCTCCTTGGAGGTCAATCTTGTGATCTATCTCAATCCAAAAGAGAGAACATCTTTCATACAAGATGCAAAATTTTAGATAAAACTTGTTCTCTCATTGTATATAGTGGATCTTGTTGCAATTGTTGTAGCACAATATTAGTTTCCAAGTTAAACCTCACTATCATTCCCCACCCAAAACCTTATAAACATAAATGGCTCAATGAGCAAGTGAAAATGATAGTGAACCAACAAGTGAAGGTACCTTTCTCCATTGGAACATATAAGGATGAAGTTAATTGTGATATAGTTCCCATGGAGGCAAGACATATTCTTTTAGGAAGGCTGTGGCAATTTTATAGGAAAATCATTTATAATGGCCTAACTAATGAGATAACCCTCATCCATCTTGGCATTAAATTTGTGTTGCATCCTGAAACACCTTCACAGGGGGCCAAAGATCAACTAACTATGAAAGATAAGAGGGATGAGGAAGAAAAACTAGAAAAACAAAAGAAAAAGAAGGATAGTAAGGCCTTGTCTTCAAAGGCCAAGGGGAAGGAAAAAGAGGGAAAGGATTCCTCCAAGAAGATTGTTAAGAAGGAAAATCATTTCGCAACAAAATGTGATATTAAAAGAGCACTCCTTCTTAAACAATTTTTCTACCTTCTCCTATCAAGGGAAACATCCCTTAGCACTGCCACAATTCCTACATTTGAGACCTTACCCCCAAAGGTCCAAGAACTCTTACATGAATTTGGTGATATATTTCCCAAAGAGATACCCCCTGGGCTACGTCCTTTAAGGGGAATAGAATACCAAATAGATTTAGTCCCAGGAGCAAGCCTTCCTAATAGGCCAGCCTATATGACTAACCCTCAGGAGACTAAGGAGATAGAGTCTCAGGTTAAAGAATTGTTGGAGAAGGGCTGAGTCCAAGAGAGCCTAAGCCCATGTGCTGTGCCAGTGTTGTTGGTGCCCAAAAAGGATGGTACATGGAGAATGTGTGTAGACTGCATGGCCATTAACAACATCATTGTAAAGTATAGGCACCCCATTCCTAGACTCGATGATTTGCTTGATGAGTTGCATGGTGCCAATATCTTTTCAAAATTTGATCTTAAAAGTGGTTATCACCAAATCAGGATGAAAAAGGGTGATGAATGGAAAACGACTTTCATGACCCAAGTTTGGTTTGTATGAATGGCTAGTGATGCCTTTTGGGCTCACTAATGCACCAAGCATATTTATGAGGCTTATGCATCATGTCTTAAGGGATTTCATAAGTAGATTTGTAGTTATTTATTTTGATGATATTTTAGTGTACAGTAGGAGCCTAGATGATCACTTAGGACATCTCAGGCAAGTTCTTTCAGTCCTTAGGAAAAACACCCTCTATGCAAATATAGAGAAGTGTACCTTTTGTGTAGATAATATAGTTTTCTTAGGTTTTGTAGTTGGTAGAAATGGGGTCCAAGTGGACCCTGAGAAAATCAAGGCCATCCAAGAATGGCCCACCCCAAAAAGTGTGGGAGATATTAGGAGCTTCCATGGGTTAGCAAGCTTCTATAGAAGGTTCTTTCCTAATTTCTTCCATGGGTGAAGAAGAATGTGGCATTTACCTGGGGTGAAAAACAAGAGCAAGCCTTTGCTTTGCTCAAAGAAAGCTTACTAAGGTACTTGTTCTAGCTCTTCCTCACTTTTCTAAAACTTTTGAGCTAGAATATGATGCTTCTGGAGTGGGAGTTAGAGTTGTATTATTACAAGGTGGGCACCCTATTGCTTATTTTAGTGAAAAACTTCATAGTTCCACCCTCAACTACCCCACCTATGATAAAGAGCTTTATGCCTTAATAAGAGCCCTCCAAACTTGGGAACATTACCTTGTTTCCATGGAATTTGTCATTCATAGTGATCATCAATCACTTAAGTACATTAGAGGGAAAAACAAGTTAAACAAGAGGCATGCAAAATGGGTAGAGTACCTAGAGCAATTTCCATATGTTATCAAATAGAAAAAGGGAAAAACAAATGTGGTAGCTGATGCCTTCTCTAGGAGACACACATTGTTTTGCTCCCTAGGAGCTCAAATTTTAGGATTTGATAATATTAGGGACTTGTATGCTTTAGATGAACATTTCTCTCCCATTTACGAGAGTTGTGGGAAAAAGTCCCAAGATAGATAATATTAGGGACTTGTATGCTTTAGTGAATAGGTCTTTATCCACCCTTTTAAGGGCTCTTCTGAAAGGCAACCATAAGTCTTGGGATGAGTATCTTCCTCATGTAGAATTTGCATACAACAGGAGGGTTCATAGAACCACCAAGCAGTCCCCTTTTGAGGTTGTCTATGGGTTCAATCCCCTAACACCATTAGACCTCATTCCCCTCCCAGTAGACACTTCTTTTATACATAAAGAAGGGGAATCTAGGTTAGAGTTTGTAAAGAAGTTGCATGAGAGGGTTAAGAACCAAATAGTGAACCAAACAAAGGTGTATTCAACTAAAGGCAATAGAGGATGAAAAGAGCTAGTTCTTAATGAGGGTGACTGGGTTTGGCTCCATCTTAGGAAGGATAGATTCCCTACTAAAAGGAAATCCAAGCTTAGCCCTAGAGGGGATGGACCTTTTCAGGTTTTGGAGAGGATCAATAACAATGCCTATAGGTTGGACCTCCTAGAAGAGTATGGAGTCAGCACCACTTTTAACATTTCTGATTTAATTCCTTATGCAGGTGGAGCTGATATTGAGGAGGAGGAACTAACAGATTTGAGGTCAAATCCTCTTCAAGGGGAATGGGATGATGCAATCCTCCCTAGGAAGGGACCAGTCAGTAAAGCCATGAGCAAGAGAATTGGGCTAGAGCAGCTGAAGAAGGCCCTAGGGTTCTCATGAACCTCAGGGTAGATTTCTGAGCCCATGGGCCAAGGGTGGGTCCAATTATCTTTGTACATATTAGAATAGGATGTCATTATATTTGGTCCTTGTATTTAGGACTCCATAATGTAGGTAGGGTACCCTAGAAATATTGGATTTTTCAGCCATTGTATTTTAGGGCACCTAGACTAGTTTTTGTATTAGGGTAGTTTTATAATTTCACATGCACTAAGTGAATATTTGATGTGTGTGATTGGAAGTAAATTTAATTGAATTGGTAGAATCCCAATCCAATTAAATTTTAGAGGGGGAGGTGAGCATTTGCTTACTACACCCCATTGCCACATCATATAGTCATACTTTGTGCATGTCCTTCATGCTTTACATGCCTCATGACACCTAGGCACACTTAGTGGAAAATCTTGGAATTGATCTTGTTTTAGTGGGCTGAACCATAACTAAAATTCACTAATCATAATTAGTGAAATTTTGGCTCCACAAATTCAAGTGAAATTTGAATTGAAATTCAAATTTCCCTCCAATTTTGTGTGACACTTAGGCTATAAATAGATGTCATGTGTGTGCATTTTTTCAACTTTGATCATTTGAAAATTAAACATCAGATTTC
>NW_021144553.1:0-28588 GCF_004193775.1 Glycine soja | reverse complement strand
AACTAAAAGATAACGTTTGATCTTTTAGTTTTTATCTTTAATCTTTAATCCCTGAACGAACTCTTCTAGTTTGTAATTCAAACTTTAATTATCTTTTAATTCGTTCCTAAAGATAGATCATCTAATCTCTTGCTAACTGCACAATAATCTGTTAAAGATATAATAGATTTATATGTCCAGTATTTTCGGGCAAGATGTCCTGGACATCGTATCCGACATCGTGGATCCTGCAACTTCAATGCTTTTAGCAACTCCAGTATTTTCGGGCAGGATGTCCTGGACATTGTATCCGACATCGTGGATCCTGCAGCTTCAATGCTTTTAGCAATTCCAGTATTTTCAGGCAGGATGTCCTGGACATTGTATCCGACATCGTGAATCCTGCAGCTTCAATTCTTCATTTGACACTTTATCTTGCCTTGTGCATTGTGCAGCCCGATCTTATTCTTTGACATAACGTTGGACATCATGTGCAGCAACTCCAGCTTTCCTTCATTGTCTAAGTGCTTATGTTTTAACAAAATCTTAGCCAATCTTTTAAAGCTTAGTAAAGCTAAGCACTAACATTTGGGAGTGATGTTTAGTATGTGAACTATGGCGCCCTCTATAATAGTCGCTATGTTCTTCACTTAAACTCTTGCAAGAGTCATGACTACTATAGGAGGCATGTTTTTCTCTTTTCATTTCTTTCCTTATTTTTTTTCTTTCTTCCTCTCTTATTTTCTCTCTTTCATCTTGACTTATTTCTTCCACTCTTTTTTTACCTTTTTCTTTTCTCTCTTGTTTTTCTTTCCACAACTTAAGGGATCTCAACTCATCTAATATCTTATACAAGGGGTCCTTAGGAGTAGAACCCTCACCATTAACACTAGATGAAGAATGAAGACTCATGTTGGTTCCTAAGTTATGGTTCTTTCTTGTTGGGGGTTTGAAGAAAAAGGTAAAAGAAACTATGGTTGAAACTAGCCAAAATAAGCACTAAAAGAGGTGTGAAAGATAAGGTAAAAACTAATTGGTAAAAGGCAAGCTATCTAGGCTGTTTGACAATGGAGGGTAAAGGAAATAAGCTATGAAAGTAAGCAAGAAATTAAAGTGCAAGAAATGCAAACTAGGCGGATCCTAAGAGTGTTTGGATGACCTCATTTAAGGTTCCCAACAAAACACTCACTATCCTAAGGGAAAATTGCCTAAAATTATTATACACAAATGGAAGTAGGGGGACCTATTTTAGTCTCCCAACTTACTTCCAATGAAAGGCCTTTTTGTTACGAAGTTTGAAAGCAAAGAAAATTGCCAATTACAAATTACAAAAAAAAAGTCCTTAATTTTGGTGGCTATTCTCTCTTTTGTGTTTCACTCAATTTGGAGTGCTTCTTATTCCAATAGCTCTTAAGGTGGTTGGCCCCTTGCTTCTTGACTCAAATTCTTCAAGGGATGACACCAATCCTCCTTTCCAATTCCCTATATGGCAACTAACAAACAAGGAAACAAAGAGACAAGCAATAAGCAAAGATCAAAAAATGAGATGAAAGCTAAACCAAAAGAGTTTTGAAAAGACAAATTTTCAAGGATGATTCAATAATTAAAGCAATGAAAAGCACATAAAAGCAAGCTAGGACTCAAAGAGAAACTTAGAATGGCTCTAGAGTAGAGTAAAAAAACTATAAAAAAAAGACTCAAGAAACCTCTAGATTTGGCACTTGTTTTCACAATAATTTTCAATTGAAATTTCAGAACTAGGATTGGTATAAAATAGGCACCAATTATAGAACAAATTTTGAGCCAAAACAACAAGCACACTTCCCTTTCACTCTTTTTTTTCCTGGACACTGATTTTTCTGCCAACTTATGTGATTTTTCTTATTTTTTCCTTTAATCCAAATAGCTTGGTTCTTATTTTTTCTTATTAAGTAAAAATTTAAGCTCAAAACACGTAGTGACCAATTCCTAGTAATTTATACAAGTTCATATGCTCAAGCTGCCAGCACCAGCGATTTCAACCTAGAAATCAAGGGTAGTGTTTATGTTGCTTAAGGCTTGGATAGTTACAATTTGTGTTTGCTTATGCTCAATTATCTTGAATAACACAATTCAAGAGAGCTTAAGACTTATTTGATTCACAAATCCATCCACAACTCAGCACCACAACTCAACTTCATCATAGGTGTCGCAACCTACCCTTCGGCGGGAGGGCGACGCGAGACTCGCGGGATGCGTGTTCCACGAAAGGAATACGCGCGGAGTCGCCACCAACGTTTATTTGAGGAAAACGTCGGAAAAACCGGAAAAGACGCGATCTACGAACTTTTAAATGAAAGGTTCGGGAGTTGTATTTACGCACGGGGAAGGTATTAGCACCCCATACGTCCGCCCCAAGGGACGGCAGCCTTTAATCGAATGTGCAAACATGACTTTGATTTTTTATGTTCCCTTTTTATGTCTCTATGTCCTTTATACCCTTTTTATATTTTTTTCTATTTGTGGTCGACAAGGGTGTTTCCCTTTGCTCCTACGTATTCCTCAATTTTGGGATGAGAAAATCAGACCTACGTAGTTCTTTTTTATCAAGTGATTCTTTTTTACTTTAAGAGGTGATCATTTTAAGGCGTTGGACCTTAAAAATGATCCATTTTACTTAGTGAGAAATTGAAATGACGAACTTCAAAAGCCTATTTTTTGTGGACGAGCTTGACTAGGCGAGTTGATTTTAGCCTTAGTTTCACTTTAGTTATTAATCAATTCGATTAAGAATGAGAAATCCCAAAGAGAAAACGTCCGATTGATTTTCCGCTTTATTTTACTAAAAGATGTTTTTCGATTATTTATATTATTTTTTACCTCTTTTTGATTTCCAACGTGGTTACGGCACGACCGAACGGTCGGAATTTATTTTAACCGAAGTTAATGGATAATACAATTCAAACGTTCGGTGGAAATTTATTTTATTTTTAAGTTAAGCGAGAAATGACTTAAGTAAAATGGCTTAAGCACGTCAACAGGGGGTATAAAAAGTAAACAAAACGAGAATAAAAATGCACGAAACACAATGTGGACCACTACGGGTACATAGAATGAATCGAAAAGCTTGGTTCGAGGTACTTACCCGTTGAAGATCGAAGAACGATGAAGAACGAATGAAGAACGTCGAAGAACGGTTGAAACCTTTGCGAGATTCCTCACGGAAAACGTTACGGAAACGTTTCGGAAGCGCCTCGGCTTAGATTTTCTTCACGGAAACAATTTTTCCAAGCAAATTCGAAAGAGAGAGAAGTGCCTAAGGGGCTGAACCCCTTCCTTCCTGCCTTCCTCCCCTATTTATAGCAAAATAGGGGAGGTGGTTGCCGCCCAGCTCGCCCAGGCGAGCTCAGCTCGCCCAGGCGAGCAGGGTTACTTCCTCCAGAAGCAACCGCCTTCTGGAGGAATATTCCAGAGGGCCCAAGTGGGCCTGGGTGCTATTTGCACCCCCATTTTTACTAAGTACACCCCCCTCTGCTGTTTTTTGGTGATTCTTTTTTTCGTAAAGTTACGGAAACTTACGAATTTCGTAACGATACTTGTTTTCTTTCCGTAATGTTACGGAACCTTGCGGATTACATAATCATCCCCTTTTTGACTTACGGAATGTTACGGAACCTCACTTAATTATGCAATGATGCTTCCATTTGATTTCCGGTGTGTCACGGAAACTTACAGATTGTGCATCAATATTTTTTTGGTTTTTCGGCATGTCCTGAAATTTCACAAATTGCCTAATGATGGGTGCCAAGCACCTCACGAGGACCAAAGAATGGTCGCACGTCATCGAGCAAAGGTCCCCGGACGAAATTAGGGTATGACAGTTGCCCCTCTTTACTTGTCTTTTATTGGAGATAAAAGGAAAGTAAAGATAAGACACTAATTTCGTTCCTCTCGATTTGGCGAGAGTCGCGGGGGACCATAAAATCTCCACATGCAAATGACTTGTTGTTCCCAAAATTTCACAAATTGCCTAATGATGGGTGCCAAGCACCTCACAAGGACCAAAGAATGGTCGCATGTCATCAAGCAAAGGTCCCCGAAAATCAGTGTATGACACTAATTTCGCTCCTCTCGGTTGACGAAAGTCGCGGGTGACCATGACTTGTCGTTCCTAGAATTTCACAAATTGCCTAATGATGGATGCCAAGCATCTCACAAGGACCAAAGAATGGTCGCATGTCATCAAGCAAAGGTCCCCGAAAATTAGTGTCTGACACTAATTTGGCTTCTCTCGGTTGACGAGAGTCGCGGGCGACCATGAAATTTCCGCATGTAAAAGACTTGTTGTTCCCGGAGGAACAAAAGGTGCAGAAGACTATGTCAGCCTCTGCATGCTATCAAGCGTTCTGTCTTACAGATAGCAAAAGAATGTTTATACGGATAACCACTCGGGTATTTCCGCGTATCATCGGGCCCGCCGCCTCTGGATGATACAAGGGTGCAGAATGACCAAACTTGGTCTCTGCTTGTCATCGGGCCCGCCGCCTCTGGATGACAAAAGGGTGCGAATAACCGTAAGGTATCTCCGCGTATCATCGGGCCCGCCGCCTCTGGATGATACAAGGGGGCAGAATGACCAAACTTGGTCTCTGCTTGTCATCGGGCCCGCCGCCTCTGGATGACAAAAGGGTGCGAATAACCGTAAGGTATCTCCGCGTATCATCGGGCCCGCCGCCTCTGGATGATACAAGGGTGCAGAATGACCAAACTTGGTCTCTGCTTGTCATCGGGCCCGCCGCCTCTGGATGACAAAAGGGTGCGGATAACCGTAAGGTATCTCCGCGTATCATCGGGCCCGCCGCCTCTGGATGATACAAGGGTGCAGAATGACCAAACTTGGTCTCTGCTTGTCATCGGGCCCGCCGCCTCTGGATGACAAAAGGGTGCGAATAACCGTAAGGTATCTCCGCGTATCATCGGGCCCGCCGCCTCTGGATGATACAAGGGTGCAGAATGACCAAACTTGGTCTCTGCTTGTCATCGGGCCCGCCGCCTCTGGATGACAAAAGGGTGCGGATAACCGTAAGGTATCTCCGCGTATCATCGGGCCCGCCGCCTCTGGATGATACAAGGGTGCAGAATGACCAAACTTGGTCTCTGCTTGTCATCGGGCCCGCCGCCTCTGGATGACAAAAGGGTGCGGATAACCGTAAGGTATCTCCGCGTATCATCGGGCCCGCCGCCTCTGGATGATACAAGGGTGCAGAATGACCAAACTTGGTCTCTGCTTGTCATCGGGCCCGCCGCCTCTGGATGACAAAAGGGTGCGGATAACCGTAAGGTATCTCCGCGTATCATCGGGCCCGCCGCCTCTGGATGATACAAGGGTGCACGTCACATGACCTCAGGGTCAGTATGACAAAGATTATGGGGCGGCCGACAAAAGCAAAGCTCTTGCTCCTACGTATCCTCCAATGAGGAACTCAGACCTACGTAGTTCTGGATAACTTGTGAGACTTGAAAAGTCTCCATCGGAAAATGCTGACATCTCCGGAAAGGGCGCAGATGACCATATTGGTCTCTGCTCGTGAATCACACTTGGGGTCACTGAATGACGAGGTGCGGATAACCGTAAGGTGTCTCCGCGGGCTACCAGCTCTTGAGTCATGGCGACAAAAGGCGGTGTGGTCGACAAAAGCGAGGCTCTTGCTCCTACGTATCCTCCAATGAGGAACTCAGACCTACGTAGTTCTGGATAACTTGTGAGACTTGAAAAAATCTCGGTGTTTTCTCCACTAAAATGCAAACATGCTTTAGCAAAGAGACAAATATTCCAACTGATTTAGAGCAGCATATGCTTTTTTGAGTGAAAAACAATGCGTCTACCGGGGAAGGAGAGTCTGCTGATGAAATCTCCCATAACCATAAATGAGATTTTGGATGTTAGCCTTTCGTTTCTAAATGACCATTTAGAGGAAACACTGGGTTCGACAAAAATAGAAGAAATCCACTCAAAGTGTATCAATCTCGCACAGGTAAGTGTTTTATCCTAATTCCGAACCATAGATATGTCATGACTTGACTTTGCAAATTATTTCCTATCAAATCAAAAATTACATGCGTGATCATGGATCAATAGGGCTTCCCTTGGGAATGGGTTCTTTTGGTGGTTTCTTCTTTCGGCTTTTGTGTGTTTTTGGCTTTTGATTTTCCTGGCTTTTTCTTTTTCTGTTTTTTTTGTTTAGTGCGGGGCGAGAAAAAAAGGGTCGCTAGCGCACGGGATTTTGGTTGGTAATTAAAGGGAGAAGACCATTTTAGGTCGTGGTTTCCTTTCCTTCCTTTTTTGTTCATTTGGTGACAATTCTGTATTGTTCAGATATTGTCCGGTCCAAAGACCTCTCTGCACATTTCTTCTGTTTTCTTTCGATCCTTGATCAGGAGCTTTCTTTCCTTCTTTTCTTCTCTTTTTTTTCTTTCTCCCATTCTTTGATTGGGAATTTTCTTTCTCTTCTTTTTGCTTTCTCCCACTCTTTGATTGGGAATTTCCTTTCTTTTCTTTTTTTGCTTTCTCTTTGATTGGAAATTTTCCTTCTCTTCCTTTTTGCTTCCGAGGATAAGGATTATGGTGAGTCAGGATTTTGGCTCAAGGTTTGTAGAATGGCTAGACATGATACATGTCGGGGTTTGGTTTGGCTCAGGGATAAAAGGGATGCCTCACATTATTTCCATGACACAAAATGCAAAAATGATGATTTGGAAACTTTATGCAAAACTGGTCATGCATGCACCTATGCGGACACTCAAGTGTCAAATTTTTATGGTCATGTGATGCTAGGGCTCAGGATTCATTTCCTCTATTTTTAATCAACCCAATGTTTCCAAAATATGTTCTTTTATCAATTTGTACATTCATCCGAGTCCATTTCGGGCGTCCGGGGAAATTTCACAGCATTCACCCTTCCGGTGTAGACACATTTTCCAAAAATTGGTTATGATCAATGAATTTTTTCAAAGAAAAGTTGGAAATCGTCTCTTTTCAAAAGCATGTCGTTTTTTAGCTAGACAACTTATTTTCTCTTTTTCCACCTTTTTCCTTACTTGCCTTCTTCTTTTTTCTTATTTGCTCTCTTTTTCTTTACTTGCCCTCTTCTTTCCCTTTTGTTCTCTTTTCCATTTCATTTTCTTTTCTTTTCTATTTTTATTTTTATCATGATTTTTTTTTTTGTTTATTTTACATATATACTTTTGGACGATGTTCCTAAACGAAGAACTCTACACGGTTCCAGAATTTCAAACATCATCGATAGTAATGATATATAAATACTAACGCACCAATCTAAACAAAAATGTATGCGCTGTACAAATGACAATCGAAACAACAAAAACAAACATTAGTCTCTCAAGTCAAAATAATAACATAGAATAAAAATGACAAAAGAAATATGAAAGAAAACATGAATCTGGGGATCTCCCAGTCACGTGTCTCCACTCCCTCCCAAGAAGTCAAGCAAATCGGCCATCTCCTCATCCTCGTGGGCTTCTTCTCCATCGCCGGGAGCTTCTGGGGGTGCCTCTCCTGCTTGGGCCTCGGGCCAATCTCCGGGCCATGCTACCTCTGCCCTGAACTGGTCTGGAGTAGGGCATGAAAAAGAAGCGAAGCCCTGGCTCTGCATGCTAAGGCTCATCTGGTACAGACAGTCATGGGTCCGTACATGTGCTCGGTGGTTGGCCGCCTGCTGGCGAACCAAATGCCGTAAATACTGCTCTATGTCAAATGCCCCAGCCTGGCCAGCCTGATGAGGTGGTGGTGGCGCGCCTGCGGCCTGTGGAGCATCACCCTGAGCCTGTCTCTGGGTACAGTACTTCTTAATAAAAGCCCGGGTGATGGGCGGCCGAATCACCTTGGTAGGTGCAACGGGGACTCCGAACGACTGGCAGAGTCCTGTGATCAGTGCGGGGAATCCCAGGGCCCTGTTGGACTTATCTGGGTCCAAAGGGTGCCTAGTGGGCGCCATACCTGCAAAAATATATATGGCATCAGCGATAAACTGAGCCACATGGATGCTCATCCGTGTCAGGATGGCGTACACCAGCTGGCACTTAGGCATGGGGAGGTCGGAATTATGATCGGTGGGCAGGATGTTGCTGAGGAGCAACGTCATCCATATCTGGGTCAGGGTGGTCATATTGGTGCGCATGATTCGCACTCGCCTCCCTGCAGCAGTCCGGGCAAAATCCTGCCCCGGTATACATAGCAGCTGGGCGATGGCCTCCTCATCGAACCCATCAGACCGGTTCCTCCTCTGGCCATACTCGCATTCCTGGCCCTCTTCCAATACCATCGGATATCCCAGGAGCTGGCTGATAGCATCGGCATCGAACGGGATCCACTGACCCCTAACCCAGGATCTCATGTCACGCACGCCCTCCTCTGTTGGCCAAGCATTGGCGTAAAACTCAAGGACTATTTCTGGATCAAACTTGGCCATGGGAGTAACCAGTGGTGCCCACCGCCGGCGCCCTATTTCCTCCTGGAAATCAGTATACTCGTCGTCCTTGAGCTGGACGCGTCGCTCCCGGAGAAACGACCATCCCTTGATGGCTTCGAAGCGCTGCTGGTGTACAACGCTCCTAAAGCGGTGACTGTCGTACTCCGGGGCGGAACTAGTTCCTTCGGCCGCCTTGTCCTTCCTGGACCTCTTTGAGGCAAGCTTCCTCGGGGCCATTCCTGCGAAGGCAAACATTTGGAAAGTTAGTTTTAGTGGGACATTACTCTTAAAGCAAAAATGGCATATAACCTCCTCCCATAAATACAAACATCAATGTAAATTTAGAGCAAGCTTATGCGCCTATTTCCTTACAAACGTTCTCTTGCACAAGACATTTAACCGAAAAAATGCACCCATATACAATCAAGGCAGCTTCGTTACCTAGATTATTTACACGTACCTCCAAGGTGTATTTGTTACTTACATCACACACATCTCCTTGGCTAAATTCACATACATGCATACTCAAAGCATTTTGGGGCACCAAAAATTGCACATGTGCACATCTTGGCATTTCTAATACCTATACATACGCAAACTTCATGATGAATCTTGACTATCTACACAATAAGGTGCTACATTTCATGCTCTTTTTTCAAGTTTTTGCTACCTAAAGCCGCATGCAAATTCAAGCATATTTTCCTTTGCTGACTAAAATTGTATTCAAATAAAAGGTATATTTTTTGTAATATGTTTTCTTCACATAACATGCAACATATTTATATATATTTTTTTGTGAGACATTTTGACTACCAAAAATTATATATACATACATTCAAGTATTTTGCTATTCATACCCAAAGTGCAAATTGCCAAAGGTATCTTGCTACCTATTCTAAACCTACACATTCATGACGAGCCCAATTCCTAAACATCTAGGCGTAGGGAAAATATTGTAGCGTGGCCCATAGCTGATTGCTGGCCAAAAAAAGGGTAACTTTACCCAATATGCACCTCCTTTTGTGCTCTTTTTGCATAAAATTTCAGTTTCTAGGACTAGGATATATGTGGGGCAATTACTCTAGCCTTTTTCATAGAAACTATGTACAAACCAAAATGCCCCATGGGTTGTTTCCTTACAAAAGTCACGCGCTAATGCCATTGAGGCATTTCACCGAACACTTGGTGGGCGCGCGTTTAGGCGTCAATAGCAAGGGAACAGGGACAATGTGGCATGTCCCATTGTTTCAAAATGCATTATAGGCCTAGAGCCATCCCATGCCAACCCCTAATTCAACCTAATCAAGCAAGAAAACAAACCAAAATTGCCCCATATATTTGAGCACACTCCCACAATTTAGAGCACCAAAAGGAGATCAAAATACACCAATGAAAAGCTAGAAAGCTTAGGGATGGAACACTTACTTGTTGGTGATGAACAAAAGCGCAAAACGGAATCAAAAAAAGCGAAAAAGGGTGACCCTAGGGCTGCAAATTCGTCAATCCCGTGGGTATGGCTTTTGAAAGGGGGGAAAAGAAGTTTTTGAATGTAAAAACGCCCCCCTTTCGTCATTTTTATAATTTGGTGCAGGGGTGGCTCGCCCAGGCGAGCCCAGCTCGCCCAGGCGAGCTAACCTGCACTTTTTTTTTTTTTTTTTTTTTTTTTTTTTTTTGAGGGGAACATTAACCATGTCCCCTCCCTTCTCATGGATTAGCATTTTGCCTAACTTGAACTTACTTAGGTTAGAATTAGGCGTTGATTACTTATTTTATTATTACTCTTTTCCTTTTTTAAAACAAACAAATAGTAAAAGAAAGCTGCAAAATACAAAGGATACGGGGCTGCCTTGCAGCGACATTCCCTGCTTGTTTCGCACAGAGAAGGGTAACGATCGGTCGGTCGTGACCCCATCCCCGCTTGCGTTCATCCTTAAGTACCTGCAAGTAATAAACAACCAGGTATGGCCAATCTTGGCCGCATCATTACCCTACCTTGACTGGTTTCTGCCGTTCATGTTTCGTCTTCACTCCAAAAGGTAGCCCAAGGTGATCCTGCCCCTGTTTTACCACAACAATATACATGCGTATGCGTATGCGTATGCATGAATGTCTTCAAACGCAGAAAATTTAGGGAAAGTTGGTTCAGGTTCAATTCTAATTAAGCGCTTGGGGGATCCCATGAACTGAGCGGAAGGGCTCAGGCGATCACAAATTAACGCAAGGTGTGAAACTAACGTGAGGACTAAAAGCCTCAAATCCATGTTCATTTCTTTGAAAGATCGTAACAAGGGATACAACGGACCGGAAATCCCTGGGGGGAAATCTAGAAAACGCATAAAGATAGAGAACATGCAGCGACATCCTTAATTTCCCCAGCTTCTAAGCATAATATTGTTTGACGACATCAGAATTCACGGGTGAAGGTAGCTCTTCGCCATCCATGTTGGTAAGCACCAGGGCCCCTCCGGAGAAAGCCCTCTTCACAACAAAAGGCCCTTCGTAGTTCGGGGCCCATTTCCCTCGGTGGTCCTTGACAGCGTGGGACATTTTCTTTAGCACAAGGTCTCCCTCATGGAACTTGCGTAAGCGTACTTTCTTGTCGAACGCGCTCTTCATTCTTTGCTGGTACAAGCGCCCGTGACTCATGGCCGTTAAGCGCTTACCCTCAATGAGGTTGAGCTGATCGTAGCGTGTTTGAGCCCACTCTGATTCCTTTAATCCGGATTCTGCCAAGATCCTTAATGACGGGACTTCTACCTCAAATGGTAACACCGCCTCCATCCCATATACCAATGAGAACGGCGTTGCCCCAGTTGACGTTCGCACCGAAGTCCGGTAACCGTGTAACGCGAATAGGAGCATCTCGTGCCAATCCTTGTATGACACGGTCATCTTTTGGATAATCTTTTTGATATTCTTATTGGCTGCTTCCACGGCTCCATTCATCTTTGGCCGGTAGGGTGTGGAATTGTGATGCTGGATTTTAAACTCCTCGCACATTTCCCCCATCATCTTGTTATTCAGGTTGGTGCCGTTGTCCGTGATAATCTTTCTTGGCAAACCATATCGGCAGATGATCTCCTTCTTAATGAACCTGACCACCACATTCCTCGTGACATTGGTATATGAAGCCGCCTCGACCCACTTGGTGAAATAATCTATTGCTACGAGGATGAAGCGATGACCATTCGAGGCCTTGGGCTCAATGGCCCCGATGACATCTATTCCCCACATGGAGAAAGGCCAAGGGGCGGACATGACATTCAGGGGATGCGGTGGGGCATTGACATTATCCGCGAATGCTTGACATTTGTGGCACTTCCTCACATGGACACAACAATCACTTTCCATGGTAAGCCAGTAATAACCTGCTCTTAAGATCTTCCTGGCCATAGCATGCCCGTTGGTGTGCGTTCCAAACGAGCCCTCATGGACTTCCTCGATCATGTGATTTGCCTCCTTGGCATCCACACATCGCAGGAGTGTCATGTCGTGATTTCTCTTATACAGTGTGCCTCCGCTCATGAAGAAACTGGCTGCCAACCTCCTCAATGTCCTTTTATCGTTGTCGGCAATCTCTGGCAGGTATTCTTTGCTTTCGACATATCGCTTGATGTCATAATACCAAGGCTTTCCGTCCCGTTCCTCTTCCACTTGGCAACAATGTGCGGGTTTGCCACGACACTGAAATTCAATGTAGGGTAGGTCCCCGTGCGATGTTAGCTGGAACATAGATGCCAACGTAGCAACTGCATCCGCCATTTGATTTTCCTCGCGGGGAACATGATGGAAGGAGATCTCATCGAAAGTCTTAGCCAATTCCTTGATGTAGGCTTTGTAGGGTATCAGCTTGGGATCTCTAGTTTCCTATTCCCCTCTCAGCTGATGGATTACCAACGCTGAGTCGCCGTACACCTTGAGTAGTTTGACATCGGAGTCAATTGCTGCCTGGACGGCTAGGGCACATGCTTCATATTCGGCCATGTTGTTGGTGCAGTCGAATCCTAGCCTGGCTGTGAAAGGTACACATTGATTGTCCGGAGAGATCAACACTGCTCCAACGCCATGACCTAGAATGTTTGACGCTCCGTCAAACCATACAGTCCATTTGTCCCGATCTTCGTCCAACTTTTCCTCGAACAAGGCCATGATGTCCTCATCCGGGAATTCCGGATGCATGGGCTGGTAGTCGTTAAGAGGCTGTTGAGCCAAATAATCTGCCAAAGCGCTTCCTTTTATCGCCTTTTGGGTGACGTAGACTATATCAAACTCAGATAGCAAGACTTGCCACCGGGCGATTCGTCCTGTGAGAGCTGGCTTTTCAAAGATGTACTTAACCGGGTCCATTTTGGATATCAACCAGGTAGTATGACTCAGCATGTACTGCCTTAGGCGATGGGATGCCCATACTAAAGCACAACACGTTCTTTCGAGCAAGGAGTAATTCATCTCACAGGTCGTGAACTTCTTGCTTAAGTAGTAAACAGCGCGCTCTTTCTTCCCGGAGTCGTCATGTTGCCCCAGCATACACCCCATTCACTTGATGCATCATATCATGGAACAAAGCTACCATGGCCCGTTGATAAGTTGCCCCGACATTCTTGAGTCCAAAGGACATCACCTTGTAACAGAACGTTCCCCACAGGGTGACGAAAGTAGTCTTTTCCATATCCTCGGGCGCCATCTTTATCTGATTGTAACCAGAGAAACCGTCCATGAAGGAAAATAAAGCGAAATTGGCCGTGTTATCTACGAGGATATCGATGTGTGGTAAAGGAAAATTGTCCTTGGGACTGGCCCGATTCAGGTCCCGATAATCTACACACATTCGTACTTTCCCATCTTTTTTAGGAACTGGTACGATGTTGGCAACCCATTCTGGATACCGAGCGACGGCCAGAAATCCAGCGTCAAATTGCTTCTTCACTTCTTCTTTTATCTTCAAGGATGTTTCAGGCTTCATCCTCCTCAGTTTCTGTTTTACCGGGGAACACTCGGGATTTAGAGGTAATCGGTGCTGTACAATGTCAGAACTCAAACCGGGCATATCTTGGTATGACCAAGCAAAGATGTCTTGGTAGTCTTTTAGCAGGATTATTAATTCTTCACGGATAGGTGCGGTAATACCTGTACCTATCTTTACTTCCCTCTTTCCACTGCCAATTCCTTAGTCTACTAGCTCTGTTTCTTCTTGATGAGGCCCCATTTCTTGGTCCTCATGGGCGACCATTCTTTCTAGTTCTGGGGGAAGTCCCACATCCTCATTTCCTTCATCTTCCGTTTGATTCATTTCTTGCTCGAAGTCGATAGACGGGTCCCAGGTATTAGTACCTTCGGGGGACTCGTCATCGGATCTGCCGTTCCAGAAAAAGAAGTAAACATGCAAATGAATGAGAATGGGTAGAGACCAGGAACAGATGAAGAAAGATCCTTGTATTATAAATTCAAAAACAAAAGACACAAAGCCTTAACAAAAGGAAAAACTCTAAAGCCTAGGCCCAACTATAGAGCTTTTAAAACCGTAAAGGTTTACATTATGCTTGTTGCGTAAATGCCGGGGCGTTCCTCCACTCGCCAATTTCCCAGCTGGAAATCAGGAGGGCATGGTCGTACCAAATCCAAAGTACTCGGAATATCATCTTCGCATATCGCGAACGCTTGACCTTTGTCTCCCGAACCCGCGCTTATAAAGCTTCTACTTATGTGGCAGGGCGGGCTTCCTTCACCTTCTTGTCTCCAACGCGAACTTTGACCATTGTTCTTCCTTCCCGCGATGCTTCTTTTCATGTCCGCCTGAGTGGGCTTATAGCCTAAACCATACTTCCCACGATTTCCTTGGGTATTTATCAGGCTAGTTATGCCGCCGTTGTTTTTTCCTAAACCCATCCCGGGTTCATAACCGTTCCCCAACATAACTCGGGCCATCATTACCGCTGCATCGGACAGACAAGGCTGCCCAAAGAGGGAGTCCACGGAGGAAATGCTGACCACCTCAAAAGACTGGAAAGCAGTTTCTAACGATTCTTCTGCGGCTTCCACATAAGGCATGGAGGATGGGCAGCTTACCAAGATATCTTCCTCGCCTGACACGATGACCAAGTGCCCCTCCACTACGAATTTCAGCTTTTGGTGGAGTGTAGAAGGCACAACTCCCACTGAGTGGATCCACGGGCGCCCCAACAGGCAGCTGTAGGGGGGGTTAATATCCATTATTTGGAAGGTGACTTGACAGGTGTGAGGGCCTATTTGTACTGGGAGATCGATCTCTCCCCTAACCTCTCGGCGAGTGCCGTCGAAGGCCCGAACCACCATTGAACTTGGTTTTAAGTGGGAAGCATTGAATGGTAACTTCTCCAAAGTGCTCTTGGGCATCACGTTTAAACTGGAACCATTATCGATGAGCACCTTGGCTACGATATGGTCCATACACTTGACTGATACGTGTAAAGCCTTATTATGCCCTCTCCCCTCGGCGGGGATTTCTTCTTCGGCGAAGGCAAGATAGTTGTTGGCAGTGATATTGTTGACCAGCCCTCCGAAACCTTCTACCGAGATATCTTGGGCCACGTGAGCCTCGTTCAGCACTTTTACCAGCAGAGCCCGATGAGGCTCGGAGCTCATAAGTAACTCCAACAGCGAGACCCTAGCCGGGGTTTTGTTGAGCTGTTCGATAACCTTGAATTCACTCTGCTGAATTATCCGAAGGAACTCGCTGGCTTCCTCTAGCGACACCTCCTTTCTACCATCCTTTTTCTCCGGGGGCCCCTTTGCTGGAATATCTTTATTCGAAGCGTGGGGTGCTTCGCCATCTTGTTCCTCCACCACTTTTCCTTTTCCCTTGACGTCGGCGGGTTGGACCGGTAGGTCCGGAGGTGCGAACACACGACCACTACGGGTCACACCACTCAGTCCCGTGATATTTGTTACTTTAGCTGACAGCGAGCTGACGTCAGTGACTTCTTCTTCCTTCTTCCCCGGAGGTGTATATCTCCACGGGACCGCGTGACTATTTTGGTACGGGAAAGGAACAGGTTTGGCCATTAAGGGGTGTCCGGGCTTTTGCGAAGCTGCGCTTTTAGTGAAGTATATCACCAAGGGTTTGGGCTTCGCAACACCGCTCCCTTCCGTAGATTGCATGCATATATGCTGCTCTTCTTTTCCTTCAATGCCGACTTCCAGTCGACCTTGATCTATCATCCGCTGTAACAATTCCTCTACTTCCAAACACGTCTCCATGTCATGCATCTCGCCGGAATGTAGCAGACAGGAATCCTCCTTACACCCACTATGGGGAATCACACCTCCCTTTTGTAGGGCCTCAAAGATAAACCTCCTAGGGGTTGCCACATCCCTTAAAGGTTTAGACCTGTGCGGCCTATCGGATTCAACTGCATTAACTGCTCCCCCTCCATGATTGGCGAGCGGGTTGGTTCTCACATTGGGCCGATCCTCTTGGAAAGTCAGCCATCCAGCATCCATTAAATGTTGGACCTTGTATTTAAGGGCCAAGCATTTTTCGACGGAATGCCCCGGGACACCCCCATGGTACTTGCAAGTTGCATTAGGGTCATACCACTTCGGGAAAGGGGGTTCGAGGACCCTTCCGGGAGTTACCACGGCCAAATGATTGGCGATGAGGGATGGTAGAAGATCTTCGTACGTCATTGGGAGCGGGGTGAATTCCGGCAACGGCCTCGGAGGGAAGTTCCTTGTCGTGTTGGAATTACCGGCCGGTCGAGTCGCGTTCGGAGTTGGAACTTGGGGAGCTTCCCTCTGGGTGGGTGCCTTAGGCTGCACGGGTGTTGAACTAGAGGCGTTCCCCGCATGAGCCGAGAAGCTTGGGTGGTGTTGCGCGTACTGATGGGTATCATGAGGTGTTTGCTGGGGTTTGACCCACGCGGGTGTTGAAGAGACGGCATGGGCATCTCCTTCCTTCCTTTTTGCCCCTGTTGCCCCGATTCTTTTGGCGTTCACGTTTGTGGAGGAAACGTAATCAAACTTTCCTCTCTTCAATCCAACCTCGATTCTTTCCCCGGCAAACACCAGATCCGCAAAGCTGGACGGCATGTAACCCACTAGCTTCTCATAGTAGAACACTGGCAGAGTGTCTACCATCATGGTGATCATCTCTCTCTCAACCATGGGAGGAGCTACTTGTGCCGCCAAATCCCTCCATCGCTGCGCATATTCTTTAAAGGTTTCACCCTCTTTCTTAAACATATTCTGCAGTTGAGTACGGTCAGGAGCCATATCAGAATTGTACTGGTACTGCCTTAGGAAGGCGGTAATCAGATCCTTCCATGTACGGATACGGGAAGCTTCCAAATTAGTGTACCACACTACCGCAGCTCCGGCCAAGCTATCCTGAAAGAAGTGTATCAACAGCTTTTCATCTTTAGAATGAGCGCCCATCTTACGGCAGTACATTTTGAGATGGTTTTTGGGACAAGTCGTCCCTTTATACTTGTCGAAGTCCGGCACTTTGAACTTCGGGGGAATAACAACATCGGGTACTAAGCAAAGATCCGTCATGTCTGCAAACGGATAGTCCCCAAATCCTTCCACAGCCCTCAATCTTTCCTCAAGGAGATCGAGCTTCCTCCTTTCTTTAGTTGCCGGGGGCGGCCCTTCCATGGACAAAACTATGGGCGATGCTGCGATGTTGGGTTGAGGCAACGTGCCTGGTGCCGGCCCTTCGGGGATCGGGGGATAAAACTCGACATCCCTCCGAGCATAATCTTGAGGGTCTTTATGGACTTCGTCGGGCTGCTGAGGAGGCTCTTTTTCATGGACGGTAGAAGCAATGTGGCCCGCATCTTCTTGCAAGATGGGTGGTGAATAGTTGGGCGGCAATCCATAAGGGTAAGCCGCTCGGTTGTATCCCAGGTGAGGACTGCCATCGTGCCCCAGTGTGTCCCTTCCCCGTCCTACTATGTTTGAGGGAGGCTGGTGCGTATTTGCCAAGAGAGTCGGGTCTGCTTCGACAGCCGAACTGACAGCGGCGGCGGTGGCCGCGTTCTTCTCCATGATCTGCTTCATACCTAACATGGCCTCCATCATGGAGGCCATTTGTTCTTTCAGAGCCGACATGTCGGCTTTCATCTGTTCCTGTGTCTCCTCTTGATCACCCATCGTTCTAGATTTGGATCTGGTGCGATAGGGATCCCTTGCGGCGCGTTTAGTTATGGTGTTTTTCCCTAAAAAACCAAACGTGAGGAGTGGGTAAAGAAAGAAAATGCATGCTAGAGATGAGATGTAGGAGTGATTTTGATTTGCACAAGCTTTTTGGAGTAGAAACCTGGGACCAACTCATTTCATTTCAAAAAAAGAAATCATATCTAGTCAAGGTCTGAGAGACCATACAAGTTTCCTAACGATTTCTAATTATGTGGGCCATTAAGTCTATCATATGCTGACAATAGCCGAGAAGCCCATGAATCTCTTCGGGGGCGGAGTAGGTGTCTGCCATCGCCTTGGCCTTGGCCAACAATCGGGGAAGTTCTTGACTCCCGTTCAAGGTAAGAGCAAACCGATCCATCCACATGGTTGCCTCTTGGTGTAAAGAGTCGATCACCCTTCCTCTAGCCTCTTTTTCCGCATATACTTGGGCATACTCATCCGCGATTCTATGCTCGTGGGCCGTGGCTAGACCCAACTCTTCTTGGTACTTGGCGATGATAGCTAACATGTTGGTCTCTGTCTCGCATAGACGCTGAGACAAGCTTCTTTTGGACCTTGAACAAGCAATCAACTCCTCTTTCAGAACCATGCTATGTGCTCGCGACTGGTCCCTTTCTTCCCTTCGCAACTTGAGTTCATTATTGCTACCCCATAGAGCTCCGCGAAATTTGTTCCGGCCATACTCTTCCTTGCGAGCCCTCTTGGTCTCTTGTTCAAGGGCTCTTGCGGTAGTTGCATTCTCTTCCCGTAACCCGGCGCACTCCTTCCGAACGTGTGTAGCAGCCAACTTGAACTTCTCCTTGGCGAGTTTTGCCTTTCCTAACTCGCTTTTGAGAGCTTGGACTTCTTCGTCCTCTTCCGGTGCTTCAAAATTTTCTTCGCTGACGACTTTTAACTTGGCGAGCCAATCTAAACCTCGTATGCGAACTTTCAGCCATTCGTGGTACCCACCAATGATGCCATTACGAATGCCTCTAAGCTCTTGATCTTTCCTTAACGGGGTTTCCCATGCCTTATGGATTCTTTGTATAGTCTTGGAATTTTGTGCGCCGAGACCCCTCACAAGGAAAGGAGACATGCTTTCTTCCGTCGGTGCTCCCCTCATGGGGTACCCTAGTTGTCTTATAGCGAGCGTGGGATTGTAATTAATACAACCCCTCGTTCCTACCAGCGGAATGTTTGGGTACCTTCCACATGAGAAAAGGACTCCTTCTTTTCCTTCCTTCCATCGGGGGAACCAACTGATTGTTCTACCTCCTATCCCGGCCAAGAGCTGGTCCCAATCCATTCTCCTCTTTTCAGTACACGAGCGATGGCTCAGGAGCGGACATGGATGTCTTGTGTCTTGTTGGAACAAGTGTGAAACCAACCAAACACAGAGGGCGGGTAAGCAACAGATGATCCGTGCGCTACTCTTCTCGCACCTTCGGTCAAATGTGTCAAATAGATCTGCCAAGACAGCTACCACCGGACTTTCCTTGCTATGGTGGTAGGCAAGGAAAGCGTCGATTGCTGCTAGGTCTATCAAACCATCCATGTTTGGAAAGAGGACGACCCCAAAAATTAGCAAAGCTAACACATCCATAAACGGGACCCAGTCTCCTTGATTGGCCATACCCCTCGCCTTGTCTTCTAGGTACTTCTGTGGCAGGCCCGCTATGCCGTTCCGAGTCTGTTTTATGCGGTCCAAACCTCTGGCTGAATCCTTGACCACAGTTGCAATTCTGCTCAAAGAGGGGAGACACCCGGAGGAAAGATATGGTTTTCTTCCCCCGAGAGGACATCCTAGAATTTCCTCAAATTCTTCAATGGTTGGTACTAATTGGAAGTCCCCGAATGTGAAGCATCTCAAAGGCTGGTCGTAGTATTGGGTAAGTGATGCAATGGCTTCTATGGACACCTCTGCTATGGTCAACTCTAAGATCTTTCCGTAAGTCTTGCGGAAGGCTTGCATTTGGAGGGGTTCCATCGACCGCCCTAATTCCTTGATGCTGGTGGTATCTGGGCTTTTGACCTTGACTTGGTAGAACCTCTTGCCGGTTTGATTTGTTCCCATGCTTACTAAAGTGAGATAAAAGCTGGTGCAAATCAAAACTCCGATATCTCATGGGTGGAATGGATGAATGCATGATGGAATGCATATGACACAGATGCAATCTAGGAATGCGGGGGTCCGGGGAATTTGTCCCCTTCTTAGATACGACGTCTAGGGGTAGCAAAATGCCCCAACGCACGTTTTTAAGAAGGCGACACGGACCCTCCGTTGGTTTGTTTACAGTAGGGATCAAGACAGAACCCATATGCAATGCCTATGCAAAAGACACAATGCGGGAATGTACACAGTATGACAATATTTACCGAACATAAGCAAAAGGGTATATGATACTCATGCATGGCAGTGTGAAAAATGGCACGCAGCGTGTTTGCTTCGTGCCCCTATTTAAGGGACCTATAAGGGAGAGAACTAACTAGGCTTTTAGCAATAATCCCCAAGGTAGTTATATCTCTCTTGATGGTTTCTAGAGGTATCATCCCCTTTGAAGAACATATTGTAGCAGTAGGGACTACTAGCAACAATAGGTTTTCAAAGAGAAAAGCTCTAGATGAGGGTTCACTGTAATCAAGCAAGTCGGAGACCTAGCATGATCACAGATTCACCTCCACTCCTTATGCTCCCATGAACCCGGGTATAGGGCCCTTTTTCACTCACAGTGTGTGCAAATAGTGTTGGTGTTTGTGTGCATCAAATGAATAAATATTTACTTCATGCATACATTTAAAACGCACTAAAAGCAACAAAGAGTTTATATACACAAGAACATAATGAAAGGAAACCAACAAAGGGGTAAGTCACGGTAAAACATTGCACAAAATTAAATGGCCTAACTCTCTAAAAACAGTCCCCAGTGGAGTCGCCAACTGTCGCAACCTACCCTTCGGCGGGAGGGCGACGCGAGACTCGCAGGATGCGTGTTCCACGAAAGGAATACGCGCGGAGTCGCCACCAACGTTTATTTGAGGAAAACGTCGGAAAAACCGGAAAAGACGCGATCTACGAACTTTTTAGTGAAAGGTTCGGGAGTTGTATTTACGCACGGGGAAGGTATTAGCACCCCATACGTCCGCCCCAAGGGACGGCAGCCTTTAATCGAATGTGCAAACATGACTTTGATTTTTTATGTTTCCTTTTTATGTCTCTATGTCCTTTATACCCTTTTTATATTTTTTTCTCTTGTGGTCGACAAGGGTGTTTCCCTTTGCTCCTACGTATTCCTCAATTTGGGATGAGAAAATCAGACCTACGTAGTTCTTTTTTATCAAGTGATTCTTTTTTACTTTAAGAGGTGATCATTTTAAGGCGTTGGACCTTAAAAATGATCCATTTTACTTAGTGAGAAATTGAAATGACGAACTTCAAAAGCCTATTTTTGTGGACGAGCTTGACTAGGCGAGTTGATTTTAGCCTTAGTTTCACTTTAGTTATTAATCAATTCGATTAAGAATGAGAAATCCCAAAGAGAAAACGTCCGATTGATTTTCCGCTTTATTTTACTAAAAGATGTTTTTCGATTATTTATATTATTTTTTACCTCTTTTTGATTTCCTACGTGGTTACGGCACGACCGAACGGTCGGAATTTATTTTAACCGAAGTTAATGGATAATACAATTCAAACGTTCGGTGGAAATTTATTTTATTTTTAAGTTAAGCGAGAAATGACTTAAGTAAAATGGCTTAAGCACGTCAACAGGGGGTATAAAAAGTAAACAAAAACGAGAATAAAAATGCACGAAACACAATGTGGACCACTACGGGTACATAGAATGAATCGAAAAGCTTGGTTCGAGGTACTTACCCGTTGAAGATCGAAGAACGATGAAGAACGAATGAAGAACGTCGAAGAACGGTTGAAACCTTTGCGAGATTCCTCACGGAAAACGTTACGGAAACGTTTCGGAAGCGCCTCGGCTTAGATTTTCTTCACGGAAACAATTTTTCCAAGCAAATTCGAAAGAGAGAAAAGTGCCTAAGGGGCTGAACCCCTTCCTTCTTGCTTCCTCCCTATTTATAGCAAAATAGGGGAGGTGGTTGCCGCCCAGCTCGCCCAGGCGAGCTCAGCTCGCCCAGGCGAGCAGGGTTGCTTCCTCCAGAAGCAACCGCCTTCTGGAGGAATATTCCAGAGGGCCCAAGTGGGCCTGGGTGCTATTTGCACCCCCATTTTTACTAAGTACACCCCCTCTGCTGTTTTTTGGTGATTCTTTTTTCGTAAAGTTACGGAAACTTACGAATTTCGTAACGATACTTGTTTTCTTTCCGTAATGTTACGGAACCTTGCGGATTACATAATCATCCCCTTTTTGACTTACGGAATGTTACGGAACCTCACTTAATTATGCAATGATGCTTCCATTTGATTTCCGGTGTGTCACGGAAACATACGGATTGTGCATCAATATTTTTTGGTTTTTCGGCATGTCCTGAAATTTCACAAATTGCCTAATGATGGGTGCCAAGCACCTCACAAGGACCAAAGAATGGTCGCACGTCATCGAGCAAAGGTCCCCGGACGAAATTAGGGTATGACACTTGCTTTGTGAGAGGAATATGGAGTCTTCCATCTGCTTCACTTGGAGTCCCAGAAAATAAGTCAGCTCTCCAACAAGACTCATCTCAAATTCAGATTGCATCTGTTGGACAAAATGTCGAAGCATCTCATTCAACATCCCTCCAAACACAATGTCATCAACATATATCTGTGCTATCATCAAGTTTCAGCATCTTGTTTGACAAAGAGAGTCTTGTCAATTCCTCCCTTCCTATACCCTTGCTGAGTAAGGAATTCTGTTAGCCTTTCATACCAAGCTCTTGGAGCTTGCTTCAATCCATAGAGAGCCTTCTTGAGCCTGTATACATGATCTGGATGAGTTGGATCTACAAATCCCTTTGGCTGCTCCACATAGACTTCTTCATTCAGGTATCCATTCAGAAACGCGCTCTTCACATCCATCTGGTACAGCTTGAATTTGAGGATGCAAGCTACACCAAGTAACAATCTGATGGACTCAAGTCTAGCAACAGGGGCGAAAGTTTCATCAAAGTCTACACCTTTAATCTGAGTGTAGCCTTGAGCAACCAGTCTGGCCTTGTTTCTGGTTATAACACCTTCTTCATTGGTTTTGTTCTTGAAGATCCACTTGGTGCCAATCACATTTGTTCCCTCGGGTCTAGGAACTAGCTCCCAAACTTCATTCCTTTTGAATTGCTCCAATTCTTCTTGCATAGCATTGATCCAGAACTCATCAGTCAGTGCCTCTTTCACATTCTTGGGCTCAATTTTGGAGACAAAACATGAATTGGAGACAATCTCAATCTCCCTTGATCTTGTAGTGACTCCTCTATTTGGATCTCCTATAATCAGCTCCTTGGGGTGCATCTTCTGGATTCTAATGGAGGGTCTCTTGTCAGGTTGATTGATGTTTGGTTCATCTGTAGCAGAATCAGAGTTTTCTGCATTTTCTGCACTTTTAGCTGTATCTGCTACATTGTCTCCCGATGTTCTGACATCTTCTTCGACATCCTTCTTTCTTGCTGGAGTTAGATCATCAACAACCACATTGATGGATTCCATCACAGTTCTGGTTCTGGAATTGAATACTCTATATGCTCTGCTGTTTGTAGAGTATCCCAAGAATATCCCTGCATCACTCTTGGATCCATCTTTCTCCTTTGCTCTCTATCTGCCAAAATGTAACATGGACTTCCAAAGATGTGGAAGTGCTTGACAGTTGGCTTCCTCCCTTTCCAGATTTCATACAGTGTGGTTGGAGTCCCTCTTCTAAGTGTGACTCTGTTGTGGATGTAGCATGCTGTGTTCATGGCTTCAGCCCAGAGATTATAGGGAAGTTCTTTGGCATGAAACATGACCCTAGCAGCTTCTTGCAAAGTCCTGTTTTTCCTTTCAACTATGCCATTTTGTTGTGGTGTAATGGCTGCAGAGAACTCATGAGTGATGCCTTCAGATGTGCAGAATTCAGTAAACTTGCTGTTTTCAAACTCTCTGCCATGGTCACTCCTGATTCTCTTGATGACACAGTCTTTTTCTCTTTGAAGTCTTAGACTCAACTCCTTGAATACTTCAAAGGTGTCTGATTTCTCTCTGATAAAGTTGACCCAGGTAAATCTGGAGAAATCATCCCACAACAACATAGGCATACCTCTTTCCTCCAAGGCTTTCAACTTGCATAGGCCCCATCAAGTCCATGTGAAGTAGTTCCAGCACCCTGGAAGTGGTCTGATGTTGAAGCTTCTGGTGGGACATCTTGACTTGCTTTCCAATCTGACATTCACCACAGATTCTGCCTTCTTCTATTTTCAGATTGGGAATGCCTCTAACAGCACCTTTGTCAATGATTTTCTTCATGCCTCTTAAGTGCAGATGTCCAAATCTTTGATGCCATATTTTGACTTCATCTTCTTTGGAGAATAGACATGTGGAGGAGTAACTGGTTTCTTGAGGTGTCCATAGGTAACAGTTGTCCTTTGATCTGCTGCCCTTCATTAGGACTTCACTCTTCTCATTTGTCACCAAGCATTCTGACTTTGTGAAGTTTACATTGAATCCTTCATCACACAACTGACTGATGCTGATCAAGTTCGCAGTCAGTCCCTTCACCAGCAGTACTTTGTTCAGACTAGGAAGTCCATCATGGACTAGCTTTCCCATTCCAGTGATCTTTCCTTTAGAGCCATCTCCAAATGTCACATAGCTAGTGGAGCAAGGTTCAATGTTCACCAGGAATTCTTTAACTCCTGTCATGTGTCTGGAACAGCCGCTATCTAGGTACCAATCTTCCTTAGCTGATGCTCTAAGTGAAGTATGAACAACAAGACTAACAGTCTTGTGTTTTGGAACCCACATCATCTTCCTTCCGCTGCTGCGACCTTGAGTTCCATGATGTGGATGGCCATGTAAATGATAGCAAAAGGGCTTTATGTGACCATACTTGCCACAGTAGTGACACCTCCACTTCTTTCTTTGTTCTTTTTCTGCTGCGTTCCATGATGTCGAGACCGATGTTGTGACATCGTGGCTCCAGTGCTGTTTTTGGCAGGAACAAATTCTGTCATGGTTATTCTGCCAGCAGATTTATGATTAAACCCAAGTCCTCTCTGGTTTCCAACATTCTTCCCAAGCTGTAGCACCTCATCAAGCAATCTGAGCCTTTATTCAGCATCTTTATTGATTTGTCATGTTTTCCAGTTTAGAGTTCAGAAACCAACTTCTCCTTTAAGCTCAGAGATCTCCTCTTCATGTGCCTCCTTCTCAGCCTCCAGATTTGCAATGACCTTCTTTAGTTGTGCTTCTTGCTGAAGAATCTTCTCACTTTTGATGCATAGTTCTCTATAGGATATAGCAAGCTCATCAAAAGTGATTTCACTATCTGTATCACTTGAATCTTCAGCAGATTCAAATCTCCCAGTGAGTGCATTCACATCTCTGTCAGAATCACTTTCTTGTTCACTCTCTGTATCATCAGACCGACATACAGAAAGTCCTTTCCTCTGCTTCTTGAGATGAGTGAGACATTCAGCTTTGATGTGTCCATAGCCTTCACACCCATGGCATTGAACTCCTTTGCTGTGACTGGGTTTTTCATCTGACCTTTTCTGGTTTCACTACCTTTCCTGATGTCGAAAGCGATGTTCCGGACATGTGGTTTCTGCCTCCTGTCCATTCTGTTCAGCACTTTGTTGAACTGTTTTCCAAGGAGCACAACTGCATTAGTCAGACCTTCATCAGTATCCAGGTCATACTCATCTTCTTCTCCTTCATCATTGGACACGAACGCCAAGTTCTTGCTCTTCTTTTCAGTCCTATCCGAGAGTCCTAGCTCAAAGGTTTGAAGGGAACCAATGAGTTCATCTACTCTCATGTTGCAAATGTCTTGGGCCTCCTCTATTGCAGTGACTTTCATGTCAAATCTCTTAGGCAAGGATCTGAGGATCTTTCTCACCAGCTTTTCATCTGTCATTCTTTCTCCCAAGGCAGTGCAAGCATTGGCAATTTCAAGAATGTTCATGTGGAAGTCATGAATACACTCTTCCTCCTTCATCTTCAGATTTTCGAATTTTGTAGCCAATAGTTGCAATCTGGACATCTTCACTTTGGAGGTTCCTTCATGAGTGGTTTTCAGGATCTCCCATGCATCCTTGGCCACAGTGCATGTGTTGATCAGTCTGAAGATATTCTTGTCAACTCCATTGAATAGGGCATTCAAGGCTTTGGAGTTTCCAAGTGCCAATTCGTCTTCTTCTTTTGTCCAGTCTTCTTCTGGCTTCAATCCATCAGTGGGCTTTCCTTCTGTGTCCAGCATCTTGGGATGTTCCCAACCTTTGATGACAGCTTTCCAGGTTCTGCTATCCAGTGATTTGAGGAAGGCCACCATCCTTGCTTTCTAGTATTCATAGTTGGTTCCATCCAGAATTGGTGGTCTGTTCACTGGTCCTCCTTCTTTCTCCATGTTCATCAGAATTTATCTCCCTAGATCTCACTCAGTGATTTCGAGTGCCTGCTCTGATACCAATTGAAATTCTGATACAGAGGTCAGATGTCGTACCGGATGTCACGACATCAGGCTTTAGAACATGCAGATTGTATTTGACTGTATGAACAGATTAAACAAGTAAATAACACAAGAGAATTGTTAACCCAGTTCGGTGCAACGTCACCTACATCTGGGGGCTACCAAGCCAGGGAGGAAATCCACTAAAATAGTGTTAGTTCGAAGATCTAACAGCCACTGTTTACAACCTTCTCACCTAACCACTACCCGTGCAACCTCTACCTAAGAGCCACTCTTAGATATGAGAACCCCTCTCACTCCCTCTCAATCACTCTCCCGTGTTTACAATTAAATCAAATACACACCAGAGATTGCTCTCTGAACAATAGAGATCAACTCTACACACTCAGGTCCAACACTTGATGTTAGGGTAGCATCAAGGTGGCTCACAAAACACTCAAGTCCCAAAACTCACAAAATAACTCTTCAATCTCGGACTTGGTAGAAAACTCGTGCAGCCTTCATGTTTATATAGCAGTGTGCGTGTCTGGGCTGCAACAACTTGCGCTGGATGAGATCTATCATTTTCCTGAAAAATCTGCACTTAAAGATCTAAAAGATATAGTTTGATCTTTTAGTTTTTATCTTTAATCTTTAATCCCTGAACGAACTATTCAAGTTTGTAATTCGAACTTTAATTATCTTTTAATTCGTTCCTAAAGATAGATCGCCAATCTGTTGCTAACTGCACATTAATCTGTTAAAGATATAACAGATTTATGTGTCCAGTATTTTCGGGCAAGATGTCCTGGACATCGTATCCGACATCGTGGATCCTGCAGCTTCAATTCTTCATTTGACATTTATCTTGCCTTATGCATTGTGCAGCCCAATCTGATTCCTTGACATAACGTTGGACATCATGTGCAGCAACTCCAGCTTTCCTTCATTGTCTAAGTGCTTATGTTTTAACAAAATTTTAGCCAATCTTTTAAAACTCACTAGAGCTAAGCACTAACACCCATGAATTGCGTTTTCGTTCATGCGTCCTCCACCCACGAGTTTGGAGCCATGCGTTGTGATAGCTTAGTGCAATTCTCCATTCTCAACCTTTTTTCGGAGCCCCATGAATTGCGTTTTCGTTCATGTGTCCTCCACCTTCGAGATTGGTGCCATGCGTGGTGATTGCTTAGTGCAATTCTCCAATCTCAATCTTTTTCGGAGCCCCATCAATTGCGTTTTCGTTCATGGGTCCTCCACCTTCGAGTTTGGAGCCATGCGTAGTGATTGCTTAGTGCAATTCTCCATTCTCAATCCTTTTTCGGTGCCCCATGAATTGTGTTTTCGTTCATGTGTCCTCCACCCTAGAGTTTGGAGCCATGCGTAGTGATTGCTTAGTGCAATTCTCCATTCTCAACCTTTTCGGAGCCCCATGAATTGCGTTTTTGTTCATGCGTCCTCCACCTTTGAGTTTGCAGCCATGCGTAGTGATTGCTTAGTGCAATACTCCATTATCAACCCTTTTTCGGAGCCCCATGAATTGCGTTTTCGTTCATGCGTCCTCCAACCACGAGTTTGGAGCCATGCGTAGTGATTGCTTAGTGCAATTCTCCATTCTCAACAATTTTCCGGAGCCCCATGAATTGCATTTTCGTTCATGTGTCCTCCACCTTCGAGTTTGGAGCCATGCGTAGTGATTGCTTAGTGCAATTCTCCATTCTCAACCTTTTTTCGGAGCCCCATGATTTGCGTTTTCGTTCATGCGTCCTCCACCTTCGAGTGTGGAGCCATGCGTAGTGATTGCTTAGTGCAATTCTCCATTCTCAATCTTTTTCGGAGCCCCATGAATTGCATTTTCGTTCATGTGTCCTCCACCTTCGAGTTTGGATCCATGCGTAGTGATTGCTTAGTGCAGTTCTCCATTCTCAACCTTTTCGGAGCCCCATGAATTGCGTTTTCGTTCATGTGTCCTCCACCTTCGAGTTTGGATCCATGCGTAGTGATTGCTTAGTGCAGTTCTCCATTCTCAACCTTTTTGGAGCCCCATGAATTGCGTTTTTGTTCAAGCGTCCTCCACCTTCGAGTTTGAGCCATGCGTAGTGATTGTTTTAGTGCAATTCTCCATTCTCAACCTTTTTTCGGAGCCCCATGAATTGCGTTTTCGTTCATGCGTCCTCCACCTTCGAGTTTGGAGCCATGCGTAGTGATTGCTTAGTGCAATTCTCCATTATCAACCCTTTTTCGGAGGCCCATGAATTGCGTTTTCGTTCATGCGTCCTCCAACAACGAGTTTGGAGCCATGTGTAGTGATCGCTTAGTGCAATTCTCCATTCTCAACCTTTTTTTCGGAGCCCCATGAATTGCGTTTTCGTTCATGTGTCCTCCACCTTCGAGTTT
>NW_021144552.1:0-76091 GCF_004193775.1 Glycine soja | reverse complement strand
TGGTAACTTCTCCAAAGTGCTCTTGGGCATCACGTTTAAACTGGACCATTATCGATGAGCACCTTGGCTACGATATGGTCCATACACTTGACTGATACGTGTAAAGCCTTATTATGCCCTCTCCCCTCGGCGGGGATTTCTTCTTCGGCGAAGGCAAGATAGTTGTGGCAGTGATATTGTTGACCAGCCCTCCGAAACCTTCTACCGAGATATCTTGGGCCACGTGAGCCTCGTCAGCACTTTTACCAGCAGAGCCCGATGAGGCTCGGAGCTCATAAGTAACTCCAACAGCGAGACCCTAGCCGGGGTTTTGTTGAGCTGTTCGATAACCTTGAATCACTCTGCTGAATTATCCGAAGGAACTCGCTGGCTTCCTCTAGCGACACCTCCTTTCTACCATCCTTTTTCTCCGGGGGCCCTTTGCTGGAATATCTTTATTCGAAGCGTGGGGTGCTTCGCCATCTTGTTCCTCCACCACTTTTCCTTTTCCCTTGACGTCGGCGGGTTGGACCGGTAGGTCCGGAGGTGCGAACACACGACCACTACGGGTCACACCACTCAGTCCCGTGATATTTGTTACTTTAGCTGACAGCGAGCTGACGTCAGTGACTTCTTCTTCCTTCTTCCCCGGAGGTGTATATCTCCACGGGACCGCGTGACTATTTTGGTACGGGAAAGGAACAGGTTTGGCCATTAAGGGGTGTCCGGGCTTTTGCGAAGCTGCGCTTTTAGTGAAGTATATCACCAAGGGTTTGGGCTTCGCAACACCGCTCCCTTCCGTAGATTGCATGCATATATGCTGCTCTTCTTTTCCTTCAATGCCGACTTCCAGTCGACCTTGATCTATCATCCGCTGTAACAATTCCTCTACTTCCAAACACGTCTCCATGTCATGCATCTCGCCGGAATGTAGCAGACAGGAATCCTCCTTACACCCACTATGGGAATCACACCTCCCTTTTGTAGGGCCTCAAAGATAAACCTCCTAGGGGTTGCCACATCCCTTAAAGGTTTAGACCTGTGCGGCCTATCGGATTCAACTGCATTAACTGCTCCCCCTCCATGATTGGCGAGCGGGTTGGTTCTCACATTGGGCCGATCCTCTTGGAAAGTCAGCCATCCAGCATCCATTAAATGTTGGACCTTGTATTTAAGGGCCAAGCATTTTTCGACGGAATGCCCGGACACCCCCATGGTACTTGCAAGTTGCATTAGGGTCATACCACTTCGGGAAAGGGGTTCGAGGACCCTTCCGGGAGTTACCACGGCCAAATGATTGGCGATGAGGGATGGTAGAGATCTTCGTACGTCATTGGGAGCGGGTGAATTCCGGCAACGGCCTCGGAGGAAGTTCCTTGTCGTGTTGGAATTACCGGCCCGGTCGAGTCGCGTTCGGAGTTGGAACTTGGGGAGCTTCCCTCTGGGTGGGTGCCTTAGGCTGCACGGGTGTTGAACTAGAGGCGTTCCCCGCATGAGCCGAGAAGCTTGGGTGGTGTTGCGCGTACTGATGGGTATCATGAGGTGTTTGCTGGGGTTTGACCCACGCGGGTGTTGAAGAGACGGCATGGGCATCTCCTTCCTTCCTTTTTGCCCCTGTTGCCCCGATTCTTTTGGCGTTCACGTTTGTGGAGGAAACGTAATCAAACTTTCCTCTCTTCAATCCAACCTCGATTCTTTCCCCGGCAAACACCAGATCCGCAAAGCTGGACGGCATGTAACCCACTAGCTTCTCATAGTAGAACACTGGCAGAGTGTCTACCATCATGGTGATCATCTCTCTCTCAACCATGGAGGAGCTACTTGTGCCGCCAAATCCCTCCATCGCTGCGCATATTCTTTAAAGGTTTCACCCTCTTTCTTAAACATATTCTGCAGTTGAGTACGGTCAGGAGCCATATCAGAATTGTACTGGTACTGCCTTAGGAAGGCGGTAATCAGATCCTTCCATGTACGGATACGGGAAGCTTCCAAATTAGTGTACCACACTACCGCAGCTCCGGCCAAGCTATCCTGAAAGAAGTGTATCAACAGCTTTTCATCTTTAGAATGAGCGCCCATCTTACGGCAGTACATTTTGAGATGGTTTTTGGGACAAGTCGTCCCTTTATACTTGTCGAAGTCCGGCACTTTGAACTTCGGGGGAATAACAACATCGGGTACTAAGCAAAGATCCGTCATGTCTGCAAACGGATAGTCCCCAAATCTTCCACAGCCCTCAATCTTTCCTCAAGGAGATCGAGCTTCCTCCTTTCTTTAGTTGCCGGGGCGGCCCTTCCATGGACAAAACTATGGGCGATGCTGCGATGTTGGGTTGAGGCAACGTGCCTGGTGCCGGCCCTTCGGGGATCGGGGGATAAAACTCGACATCCCTCCGAGCATAATCTTGAGGTCTTTATGGACTTCGTCGGGCTGCTGAGGAGGCTCTTTTTCATGGACGGTAGAAGCAATGTGGCCCGCATCTTCTTGCAAGATGGGTGGTGAATAGTTGGGCGGCCAATCCATAAGGGTAAGCCGCTCGGTTGTATCCCAGGTGAGGACTGCCATCGTGCCCCAGTGTGTCCCTTCCCCGTCCTACTATGTTTGAGGGAGGCTGGTGCGTATTTGCCAAGAGAGTCGGGTCTGCTTCGACAGCCGAACTGACAGCGGCGGCGGTGGCCGCGTTCTTCTCCATGATCTGCTTCATACCTAACATGGCCTCCATCATGGAGGCCATTTGTTCTTTCAGAGCCGACATGTCGGCTTTCATCTGTTCCTGTGTCTCCTCTTGATCACCCATCGTTCTAGATTTGGATCTGGTGCGATAGGGATCCCTTGCGGCGCGTTTAGTTATGGTGTTTTTCCCTAAAAAACCAAACGTGAGGAGTGGGTAAAGAAAGAAAATGCATGCTAGAGATGAGATGTAGGAGTGATTTTGATTTGCACAAGCTTTTTGGAGTAGAAACCTGGGACCAACTCATTTCATTTCAAAAAAAGAAATCATATCTAGTCAAGGTCTGAGAGACCATACAAGTTTCCTAACGATTTCTAATTATGTGGGCCATTAAGTCTATCATATGCTGACAATAGCCGAGAAGCCCATGAATCTCTTCGGGGCGGAGTAGGTGTCTGCCATCGCCTTGGCCTTGGCCAACAATCGGGAAGTTCTTGACTCCCGTTCAAGGTAAGAGCAAACCGATCCATCCACATGGTTGCCTCTTGGTGTAAAGAGTCGATCACCCTTCCTCTAGCCTCTTTTTCCGCATATACTTGGCATACTCATCCGCGATTCTATGCTCGTGGGCCGTGGCTAGACCCAACTCTTCTTGGTACTTGGCGATGATAGCTAACATGTTGGTCTCTGTCTCGCATAGACGCTGAGACAAGCTTCTTTGGACCTTGAACAAGCAATCAACTCCTCTTTCAGAACCATGCTATGTGCTCGCGACTGGTCCCTTTCTTCCCTTCGCAACTTGAGTTCATTATTGCTACCCCATAGAGCTCCGCGAAATTTGTTCCGGCCATACTCTTCCTTGCGAGCCCTCTTGGTCTCTTGTTCAAGGGCTCTTGCGGTAGTTGCATTCTCTTCCCGTAACCCGGCGCACTCCTTCCGAACGTGTGTAGCAGCCAACTTGAACTTCTCCTTGGCGAGTTTTGCCTTTCCTAACTCGCTTTTGAGAGCTTGGACTTCTTCGTCCTCTTCCGGTGCTTCAAAATTTTCTTCGCTGACGACTTTTAACTTGGCGAGCCAATCTAAACCTCGTATGCGAACTTTCAGCCATTCGTGGTACCCACCAATGATGCCATTACGAATGCCTCTAAGCTCTTGATCTTTCCTTAACGGGGTTTCCCATGCCTTATGGATTCTTTGTATAGTCTTGGAATTTGTGCGCCGAGACCCCTCACAAGGAAAGGAGACATGCTTTCTTCCGTCGGTGCTCCCCTCATGGGGTACCCTAGTTGTCTTATAGCGAGCGTGGGATTGTAATTAATACAACCCCTCGTTCCTACCAGCGGAATGTTTGGGTACCTTCCACATGAGAAAAGGACTCCTTCTTTTCCTTCCTTCCATCGGGGAACCAACTGATTGTTCTACCTCCTATCCCGGCCAAGAGCTGGTCCCAATCCATTCTCCTCTTTTCAGTACACGAGCGATGGCTCAGGAGCGGACATGGATGTCTTGTGTCTTGTTGGAACAAGTGTGAAACCAACCAAACACAGAGGGCGGGTAAGCAACAGATGATCCGTGCGCTACTCTTCTCGCACCTTCGGTCAAATGTGTCAAATAGATCTGCCAAGACAGCTACCACCGGACTTTCCTTGCTATGGTGGTAGGCAAGGAAAGCGTCGATTGCTGCTAGGTCTATCAAACCATCCATGTTTGGAAAGAGGACGACCCCAAAAATTAGCAAAGCTAACACATCCATAAACGGGACCCAGTCTCCTTGATTGGCCATACCCCTCGCCTTGTCTTCTAGGTACTTCTGTGGCAGGCCCGCTATGCCGTTCCGAGTCTGTTTTATGCGGTCCAAACCTCTGGCTGAATCCTTGACCACAGTTGCAATTCTGCTCAAAGAGGGGAGACACCCGGAGGAAAGATATGGTTTTCTTCCCCCGAGAGGACATCCTAGAATTTCCTCAAATTCTTCAATGGTTGGTACTAATTGGAAGTCCCCGAATGTGAAGCATCTCAAAGGCTGGTCGTAGTATTGGGTAAGTGATGCAATGGCTTCTATGGACACCTCTGCTATGGTCAACTCTAAGATCTTTCCGTAAGTCTTGCGGAAGGCTTGCATTTGGAGGGGTTCCATCGACCGCCCTAATTCCTTGATGCTGGTGGTATCTGGGCTTTTGACCTTGACTTGGTAGAACCTCTTGCCGGTTTGATTTGTTCCCATGCTTACTAAAGTGAGATAAAAGCTGGTGCAAATCAAAACTCCGATATCTCATGGGTGGAATGGATGAATGCATGATGGAATGCATATGACACAGATGCAATCTAGGAATGCGGGGGTCCGGGGAATTTGTCCCCTTCTTAGATACGACGTCTAGGGGTAGCAAAATGCCCCAACGCACGTTTTTAAGAAGGCGACACGGACCCTCCGTTGGTTTGTTTACAGTAGGGATCAAGACAGAACCCATATGCAATGCCTATGCAAAAGACACAATGCGGGAATGTACACAGTATGACAATATTTACCGAACATAAGCAAAAGGGTATATGATACTCATGCATGGCAGTGTGAAAAATGGCACGCAGCGTGTTTGCTTCGTGCCCCTATTTAAGGGACCTATAAGGGAGAGAACTAACTAGGCTTTTAGCAATAATCCCCAAGGTAGTTATATCTCTCTTGATGGTTTCTAGAGGTATCATCCCCTTTGAAGAACATATTGTAGCAGTAGGGACTACTAGCAACAATAGGTTTTCAAAGAGAAAAGCTCTAGATGAGGGTTCACTGTAATCAAGCAAGTCGGAGACCTAGCATGATCACAGATTCACCTCCACTCCTTATGCTCCCATGAACCCGGGTATAGGGCCCTTTTTCACTCACAGTGTGTGCAAATAGTGTTGGTGTTTGTGTGCATCAAATGAATAAATATTTACTTCATGCATACATTTAAAACGCACTAAAAGCAACAAAGAGTTTATATACACAAGAACATAATGAAAGGAAACCAACAAAGGGGTAAGTCACGGTAAAACATTGCACAAAATTAAATGGCCTAACTCTCTAAAAACAGTCCCCAGTGGAGTCGCCAACTGTCGCAACCTACCCTTCGGCGGGAGGGCGACGCGAGACTCGCAGGATGCGTGTTCCACGAAAGGAATACGCGCGGAGTCGCCACCAACGTTTATTTGAGGAAAACGTCGGAAAAACCGGAAAAGACGCGATCTACGAACTTTTTAGTGAAAGGTTCGGGAGTTGTATTTACGCACGGGGAAGGTATTAGCACCCCATACGTCCGCCCCAAGGGACGGCAGCCTTTAATCGAATGTGCAAACATGACTTTGATTTTTTATGTTTCCTTTTTATGTCTCTATGTCCTTTATACCCTTTTTATATTTTTTTCTCTTTGTGGTCGACAAGGGTGTTTCCCTTTGCTCCTACGTATTCCTCAATTTGGGATGAGAAAATCAGACCTACGTAGTTCTTTTTTATCAAGTGATTCTTTTTTACTTTAAGAGGTGATCATTTTAAGGCGTTGGACCTTAAAAATGATCCATTTTACTTAGTGAGAAATTGAAATGACGAACTTCAAAAGCCTATTTTTTGTGGACGAGCTTGACTAGGCGAGTTGATTTTAGCCTTAGTTTCACTTTAGTTATTAATCAATTCGATTAAGAATGAGAAATCCCAAAGAGAAAACGTCCGATTGATTTTCCGCTTTATTTTACTAAAAGATGTTTTTCGATTATTTATATTATTTTTTACCTCTTTTTGATTTCCTACGTGGTTACGGCACGACCGAACGGTCGGAATTTATTTTAACCGAAGTTAATGGATAATACAATTCAAACGTTCGGTGGAAATTTATTTTATTTTTAAGTTAAGCGAGAAATGACTTAAGTAAAATGGCTTAAGCACGTCAACAGGGGGTATAAAAAGTAAACAAAAACGAGAATAAAAATGCACGAAACACAATGTGGACCACTACGGGTACATAGAATGAATCGAAAAGCTTGGTTCGAGGTACTTACCCGTTGAAGATCGAAGAACGATGAAGAACGAATGAAGAACGTCGAAGAACGGTTGAAACCTTTGCGAGATTCCTCACGGAAAACGTTACGGAAACGTTTCGGAAGCGCCTCGGCTTAGATTTTCTTCACGGAAACAATTTTTCCAAGCAAATTCGAAAGAGAGAAAAGTGCCTAAGGGGCTGAACCCCTTCCTTCTTGCCTTCCTCCCCTATTTATAGCAAAATAGGGGAGGTGGTTGCCGCCCAGCTCGCCCAGGCGAGCTCAGCTCGCCCAGGCGAGCAGGGTTGCTTCCTCCAGAAGCAACCGCCTTCTGGAGGAATATTCCAGAGGGCCCAAGTGGGCCTGGGTGCTATTTGCACCCCCATTTTTACTAAGTACACCCCCCTCTGCTGTTTTTTGGTGATTCTTTTTTCGTAAAGTTACGGAAACTTACGAATTTCGTAACGATACTTGTTTTCTTTCCGTAATGTTACGGAACCTTGCGGATTACATAATCATCCCCTTTTTGACTTACGGAATGTTACGGAACCTCACTTAATTATGCAATGATGCTTCCATTTGATTTCCGGTGTGTCACGGAAACATACGGATTGTGCATCAATATTTTTTGGTTTTTCGGCATGTCCTGAAATTTCACAAATTGCCTAATGATGGGTGCCAAGCACCTCACAAGGACCAAAGAATGGTCGCACGTCATCGAGCAAAGGTCCCCGGACGAAATTAGGGTATGACACTTGCTTTGTGAGAGGAATATGGAGTCTTCCATCTGCTTCACTTGGAGTCCCAGAAAATAAGTCAGCTCTCCAACAAGACTCATCTCAAATTCAGATTGCATCTGTTGGACAAAATGTCGAAGCATCTCATTCAACATCCCTCCAAACACAATGTCATCAACATATATCTGTGCTATCATCAAGTTTTCAGCATCTTGTTTGACAAAGAGAGTCTTGTCAATTCCTCCCTTCCTATACCCTTGCTGAGTAAGGAATTCTGTTAGCCTTTCATACCAAGCTCTTGGAGCTTGCTTCAATCCATAGAGAGCCTTCTTGAGCCTGTATACATGATCTGGATGAGTTGGATCTACAAATCCCTTTGGCTGCTCCACATAGACTTCTTCATTCAGGTATCCATTCAGAAACGCGCTCTTCACATCCATCTGGTACAGCTTGAATTTGAGGATGCAAGCTACACCAAGTAACAATCTGATGGACTCAAGTCTAGCAACAGGGGCGAAAGTTTCATCAAAGTCTACACCTTTAATCTGAGTGTAGCCTTGAGCAACCAGTCTGGCCTTGTTTCTGGTTATAACACCTTCTTCATTGGTTTTGTTCTTGAAGATCCACTTGGTGCCAATCACATTTGTTCCCTCGGGTCTAGGAACTAGCTCCCAAACTTCATTCCTTTTGAATTGCTCCAATTCTTCTTGCATAGCATTGATCCAGAACTCATCAGTCAGTGCCTCTTTCACATTCTTGGGCTCAATTTTGGAGACAAAACATGAATTGGAGACAATCTCAATCTCCCTTGATCTTGTAGTGACTCCTCTATTTGGATCTCCTATAATCAGCTCCTTGGGGTGCATCTTCTGGATTCTAATGGAGGGTCTCTTGTCAGGTTGATTGATGTTTGGTTCATCTGTAGCAGAATCAGAGTTTTCTGCATTTTCTGCACTTTTAGCTGTATCTGCTACATTGTCTCCCGATGTTCTGACATCTTCTTCGACATCCTTCTTTCTTGCTGGAGTTAGATCATCAACAACCACATTGATGGATTCCATCACAGTTCTGGTTCTGGAATTGAATACTCTATATGCTCTGCTGTTTGTAGAGTATCCCAAGAATATCCCTGCATCACTCTTGGGATCCATCTTTCTCCTTTGCTCTCTATCTGCCAAAATGTAACATGGACTTCCAAAGATGTGGAAGTGCTTGACAGTTGGCTTCCTCCCTTTCCAGATTTCATACAGTGTGGTTGGAGTCCCTCTTCTAAGTGTGACTCTGTTGTGGATGTAGCATGCTGTGTTCATGGCTTCAGCCCAGAGATTATAGGGAAGTTCTTTGGCATGAAACATGACCCTAGCAGCTTCTTGCAAAGTCCTGTTTTTCCTTTCAACTATGCCATTTTGTTGTGGTGTAATGGCTGCAGAGAACTCATGAGTGATGCCTTCAGATGTGCAGAATTCAGTAAACTTGCTGTTTTCAAACTCTCTGCCATGGTCACTCCTGATTCTCTTGATGACACAGTCTTTTTCTCTTTGAAGTCTTAGACTCAACTCCTTGAATACTTCAAAGGTGTCTGATTTCTCTCTGATAAAGTTGACCCAGGTAAATCTGGAGAAATCATCCACAACAACATAGGCATACCTCTTTCCTCCAAGGCTTTCAACTTGCATAGGCCCCATCAAGTCCATGTGAAGTAGTTCCAGCACCCTGGAAGTGGTCTGATGTTGAAGCTTCTGGTGGGACATCTTGACTTGCTTTCCAATCTGACATTCACCACAGATTCTGCCTTCTTCTATTTTCAGATTGGGAATGCCTCTAACAGCACCTTTGTCAATGATTTTCTTCATGCCTCTTAAGTGCAGATGTCCAAATCTTTGATGCCATATTTTGACTTCATCTTCTTTGGAGAATAGACATGTGGAGGAGTAACTGGTTTCTTGAGGTGTCCATAGGTAACAGTTGTCCTTTGATCTGCTGCCCTTCATTAGGACTTCACTCTTCTCATTTGTCACCAAGCATTCTGACTTTGTGAAGTTTACATTGAATCCTTCATCACACAACTGACTGATGCTGATCAAGTTCGCAGTCAGTCCCTTCACCAGCAGTACTTTGTTCAGACTAGGAAGTCCATCATGGACTAGCTTTCCCATTCCAGTGATCTTTCCTTTAGAGCCATCTCCAAATGTCACATAGCTAGTGGAGCAAGGTTCAATGTTCACCAGGAATTCTTTAACTCCTGTCATGTGTCTGGAACAGCCGCTATCTAGGTACCAATCTTCCTTAGCTGATGCTCTAAGTGAAGTATGAACAACAAGACTAACAGTCTTGTGTTTTGGAACCCACATCATCTTCCTTCCGCTGCTGCGACCTTGAGTTCCATGATGTGGATGGCCATGTAAATGATAGCAAAAGGGCTTTATGTGACCATACTTGCCACAGTAGTGACACCTCCACTTCTTTCTTTTGTTCTTTTTCTGCTGCGTTCCATGATGTCGAGACCGATGTTGTGACATCGTGGCTCCAGTGCTGTTTTTGGCAGGAACAAATTCTGTCATGGTTATTCTGCCAGCAGATTTATGATTAAACCCAAGTCCTCTCTGGTTTCCAACATTCTTCCCAAGCTGTAGCACCTCATCAAGCATATCTGAGCCTTTATTCAGCATCTTTATTGATTTTGTCATGTTTTCCAGTTTAGAGTTCAGAAAACCAACTTCTCCTTTAAGCTCAGAGATCTCCTCTTCATGTGCCTCCTTCTCAGCCTCCAGATTTGCAATGACCTTCTTTAGTTGTGCTTCTTGCTGAAGAATCTTCTCACTTTTGATGCATAGTTCTCTATAGGATATAGCAAGCTCATCAAAAGTGATTTCACTATCTGTATCACTTGAATCTTCAGCAGATTCAAATCTCCCAGTGAGTGCATTCACATCTCTGTCAGAATCACTTTCTTGTTCACTCTCTGTATCATCAGACCGACATACAGAAAGTCCTTTCCTCTGCTTCTTGAGATGAGTGAGACATTCAGCTTTGATGTGTCCATAGCCTTCACACCCATGGCATTGAACTCCTTTGCTGTGACTGGGTTTTTCATCTGACCTTTTCTGGTTTTCACTACCTTTCCTGATGTCGAAAGCGATGTTCCGGACATGTGGTTTCTGCCTCCTGTCCATTCTGTTCAGCACTTTGTTGAACTGTTTTCCAAGGAGCACAACTGCATTAGTCAGACCTTCATCAGTATCCAGGTCATACTCATCTTCTTCTCCTTCATCATTGGACACGAACGCCAAGTTCTTGCTCTTCTTTTCAGTCCTATCCGAGAGTCCTAGCTCAAAGGTTTGAAGGGAACCAATGAGTTCATCTACTCTCATGTTGCAAATGTCTTGGGCCTCCTCTATTGCAGTGACTTTCATGTCAAATCTCTTAGGCAAGGATCTGAGGATCTTTCTCACCAGCTTTTCATCTGTCATTCTTTCTCCCAAGGCAGTGCAAGCATTGGCAATTTCAAGAATGTTCATGTGGAAGTCATGAATACACTCTTCCTCCTTCATCTTCAGATTTTCGAATTTTGTAGCCAATAGTTGCAATCTGGACATCTTCACTTTGGAGGTTCCTTCATGAGTGGTTTTCAGGATCTCCCATGCATCCTTGGCCACAGTGCATGTGTTGATCAGTCTGAAGATATTCTTGTCAACTCCATTGAATAGGGCATTCAAGGCTTTGGAGTTTCCAAGTGCCAATTCGTCTTCTTCTTTTGTCCAGTCTTCTTCTGGCTTCAATCCATCAGTGGGCTTTCCTTCTGTGTCCAGCATCTTGGGATGTTCCCAACCTTTGATGACAGCTTTCCAGGTTCTGCTATCCAGTGATTTGAGGAAGGCCACCATCCTTGCTTTCTAGTATTCATAGTTGGTTCCATCCAGAATTGGTGGTCTGTTCACTGGTCCTCCTTCTTTCTCCATGTTCATCAGAATTTATCTCCCTAGATCTCACTCAGTGATTTCGAGTGCCTGCTCTGATACCAATTGAAATTCTGATACAGAGGTCAGATGTCGTACCGGATGTCACGACATCAGGCTTTAGAACATGCAGATTGTATTTGACTGTATGAACAGATTAAACAAGTAAATAACACAAGAGAATTGTTAACCCAGTTCGGTGCAACGTCACCTACATCTGGGGGCTACCAAGCCAGGGAGGAAATCCACTAAAATAGTGTTAGTTCGAAGATCTAACAGCCACTGTTTACAACCTTCTCACCTAACCACTACCCGTGCAACCTCTACCTAAGAGCCACTCTTAGATATGAGAACCCCTCTCACTCCCTCTCAATCACTCTCCCGTGTTTACAATTAAATCAAATACACACCAGAGATTGCTCTCTGAACAATAGAGATCAACTCTACACACTCAGGTCCAACACTTGATGTTAGGGTAGCATCAAGGTGGCTCACAAAACACTCAAGTCCCAAAACTCACAAAATAACTCTTCAATCTCGGACTTGGTAGAAAACTCGTGCAGCCTTCATGTTTATATAGCAGTGTGCGTGTCTGGGCTGCAACAACTTGCGCTGGATGAGATCTATCATTTTCCTGAAAAATCTGCACTTAAAGATCTAAAAGATATAGTTTGATCTTTTAGTTTTTATCTTTAATCTTTAATCCCTGAACGAACTATTCAAGTTTGTAATTCGAACTTTAATTATCTTTTAATTCGTTCCTAAAGATAGATCGCCAATCTGTTGCTAACTGCACATTAATCTGTTAAAGATATAACAGATTTATGTGTCCAGTATTTTCGGGCAAGATGTCCTGGACATCGTATCCGACATCGTGGATCCTGCAGCTTCAATTCTTCATTTGACATTTATCTTGCCTTATGCATTGTGCAGCCCAATCTGATTCCTTGACATAACGTTGGACATCATGTGCAGCAACTCCAGCTTTCCTTCATTGTCTAAGTGCTTATGTTTTAACAAAATTTTAGCCAATCTTTTAAAACTCACTAGAGCTAAGCACTAACACCCATGAATTGCGTTTTCGTTCATGCGTCCTCCACCCACGAGTTTGGAGCCATGCGTTGTGATAGCTTAGTGCAATTCTCCATTCTCAACCTTTTTTCGGAGCCCCATGAATTGCGTTTTCGTTCATGTGTCCTCCACCTTCGAGATTGGTGCCATGCGTGGTGATTGCTTAGTGCAATTCTCCAATCTCAATCTTTTTCGGAGCCCCATCAATTGCGTTTTCGTTCATGGGTCCTCCACCTTCGAGTTTGGAGCCATGCGTAGTGATTGCTTAGTGCAATTCTCCATTCTCAATCCTTTTTCGGTGCCCCATGAATTGTGTTTTCGTTCATGTGTCCTCCACCCTAGAGTTTGGAGCCATGCGTAGTGATTGCTTAGTGCAATTCTCCATTCTCAACCTTTTCGGAGCCCCATGAATTGCGTTTTTGTTCATGCGTCCTCCACCTTTGAGTTTGCAGCCATGCGTAGTGATTGCTTAGTGCAATACTCCATTATCAACCCTTTTTCGGAGCCCCATGAATTGCGTTTTCGTTCATGCGTCCTCCAACCACGAGTTTGGAGCCATGCGTAGTGATTGCTTAGTGCAATTCTCCATTCTCAACAATTTTCCGGAGCCCCATGAATTGCATTTTCGTTCATGTGTCCTCCACCTTCGAGTTTGGAGCCATGCGTAGTGATTGCTTAGTGCAATTCTCCATTCTCAACCTTTTTTCGGAGCCCCATGATTTGCGTTTTCGTTCATGCGTCCTCCACCTTCGAGTGTGGAGCCATGCGTAGTGATTGCTTAGTGCAATTCTCCATTCTCAATCTTTTTCGGAGCCCCATGAATTGCATTTTCGTTCATGTGTCCTCCACCTTCGAGTTTGGATCCATGCGTAGTGATTGCTTAGTGCAGTTCTCCATTCTCAACCTTTTCGGAGCCCCATGAATTGCGTTTTCGTTCATGTGTCCTCCACCTTCGAGTTTGGATCCATGCGTAGTGATTGCTTAGTGCAGTTCTCCATTCTCAACCTTTTTGGAGCCCCATGAATTGCGTTTTTGTTCAAGCGTCCTCCACCTTCGAGTTTGGAGCCATGCGTAGTGATTGTTTAGTGCAATTCTCCATTCTCAACCTTTTTTCGGAGCCGCATGAATTGCGTTTTCGTTCATGCGTCCTCCACCTTCGAGTTTGGAGCCATGCGTAGTGATTGCTTAGTGCAATTCTCCATTATCAACCCTTTTTCGGAGGCCCATGAATTGCGTTTTCGTTCATGCGTCCTCCAACAACGAGTTTGGAGCCATGTGTAGTGATCGCTTAGTGCAATTCTCCATTCTCAACCTTTTTTCGGAGCCCCATGAATTGCGTTTTCGTTCATGTGTCCTCCACCTTCGAGTTTGGTGCCATGCGTGGTGATTGCTTAGTGCAATTCTCCAATCTCAATCTTTTTCGGAGCCCCATCAATTGCGTTTTCGTTCATGGGTCCTCCACCTTCGAGTTTGGAGCCATGCGTAGTGATTGCTTAGTGCAATTCTCCATTCTCAATCCTTTTTCGGTGCCCCATGAATTGTGTTTTCGTTCATGTGTCCTCCACCCTAGAGTTTGGAGCCATGCGTAGTGATTGCTTAGTGCAATTCTCCATTCTCAACCTTTTCGGAGCCCCATGAATTGCGTTTTTGTTCATGCGTCCTCCACCTTTGAGTTTGCAGCCATGCGTAGTGATTGCTTAGTGCAATACTCCATTATCAACCCTTTTTCGGAGCCCCATGAATTGCGTTTTCGTTCATGCGTCCTCCAACCACGAGTTTGGAGCCATGCGTAGTGATTGCTTAGTGCAATTCTCCATTCTCAACAATTTTCCGGAGCCCCATGAATTGCATTTTCGTTCATGTGTCCTCCACCTTCGAGTTTGGAGCCATGCGTAGTGATTGCTTAGTGCAATTCTCCATTCTCAACCTTTTTTCGGAGCCCCATGATTTGCGTTTTCGTTCATGCGTCCTCCACCTTCGAGTGTGGAGCCATGCGTAGTGATTGCTTAGTGCAATTCTCCATTCTCAATCTTTTTCGGAGACCCATGAATTGCATTTTCGTTCATGTGTCCTCCACCTTCGAGTTTGGATCCATGCGTAGTGATTGCTTAGTGCAGTTCTCCATTCTCAACCTTTTCGGAGCCCCATGAATTGCGTTTTCGTTCATGTGTCCTCCACCTTCGAGTTTGGATCCATGCGTAGTGATTGCTTAGTGCAGTTCTCCATTCTCAACCTTTTTGGAGCCCCATGAATTGCGTTTTTGTTCAAGCGTCCTCCACCTTCGAGTTTGGAGCCATGCGTAGTGATTGTTTAGTGCAATTCTCCATTCTCAACCTTTTTTCGGAGCCGCATGAATTGCGTTTTCGTTCATGCGTCCTCCACCTTCGAGTTTGGAGCCATGCGTAGTGATTGCTTAGTGCAATTCTCCATTATCAACCCTTTTTCGGAGGCCCATGAATTGCGTTTTCGTTCATGCGTCCTCCAACAACGAGTTTGGAGCCATGTGTAGTGATCGCTTAGTGCAATTCTCCATTCTCAACCCTTTTTTGGAGTCCATGAATTGCGTTTTCGTTCATGCGTCCTCCACCCACGAGTTTGGAGCCATGCGTTGTGATTGCTTAGTGCAATTCTCCATTCTCAACCTTTTTTCGGAGCCCCATGAATTGCGTTTTCGTTCATGTGTCCTCCACCTTCGAGTTTGGTGCCATGCGTGGTGATTGCTTAGTGCAATTCTCCATTCTCAATCTTTTTCGGAGCCCCATCAATTGCGTTTTCGTTCATGGGTCCTCCACCTTCGAGTTTGGAGCCATGCGTAGTGATTGCTTAGTGCAATTCTCCATTCTCAACCTTTTTTCGGAGCCCCATGAATTGCGTTTTCGTTCATGCGTGCTCCACGTTCGTGTTTGGAGACATGCGTAGTGATTGCTTAGTGCAATTCTCCATTCTCAACCTTTTTTCGGAGCCCCATGAATTGCGTTTTCGTTCATGCGTCTTCCACCTTCTTGTTTGGAGACATGCGTAGTGAATGCTTAGTGCAATTCTCCATTCTCAACCTTTTTTCGGAGCCCCATGATTTGCGTTTTCGTTCATGCGTCCTCCACCTTAGAGTTTGGAGACTTGCGTAGTGATTGCTTAGTGCAATTCTCCATTCTCAACCTTTTTTCGGAGGCCCATGAATTGCGTTCTCGTTCATGCGTCCTACACCTTCGAGTTTGGAGCCATGCGTAGTGATTGCTTAGTGCAATACTCCATTATCAACCCTTTTTCGGAGCCCCATGAATTGCGTTTTCGTTCATGCGTCCTCCACCCACGAGTTTGGAGCCATGCGTTGTGATTGCTTAGTGCAATTCTCCATTCTCAACCTTTTTTCGGAGCCCCATGAATTGCGTTTTCGTTCATGTGTCCTCCACCTTCGAGTTTGGTGCCATGCGTGGTGATTGCTTAGTGCAATTCTCCATTCTCAATCTTTTTCGGAGCCCCATCAATTGCGTTTTCGTTCATGGGTCCTCCACCTTCGAGTTTGGAGCCATGCGTAGTAATTGCTTAGTGCAATTCTCCATTCTCAATCTTTTTCGGAGCCCCATGAATTGCGTTTTCGTTCATGTGTCCTCCACCCTCGAGTTTGGAGCCATGCGTAGTGATTGCTTAGTGCAATTCTCCATTCTCAACCTTTTTTCGGAGCCCCATGAATTGCGTTTTCGTTCATGCGTGCTCCCCCTTCGTGTTTGGAGACATGCGTAGTGATTGCTTAGTGCAATTCTCCATTCTCAACCCTTTTTTGGAGCCCATGAATTGCGTTTTCGTTCATGCATCCTCCACCCACGAGTTTGGAGCCATGCGTGGTGATTGCTTAGTGCAATTCTCCATTCTCAATCTTTTTCGGAGCCCCATGAATTGCGTTTTCGTTCATGGGGCCCCCACCTTCGAGTTTGGAGCCATGCGTAGTGATTGCTTAGTGCAATTCTTCATTCTCAATCTTTTTCGGAGCCCCATGAATTGCGTTTTCGTTCATGTGTCCTCCACCCTCGAGTTTGGAGCCATGCGTAGTGATTGCTTAGTGCAATTCTCCATTCTCAACCTTATGTCGGAGCCCCATGAATTGCGTTTTCGTTCATGCATGCTCCACCTTCGAGTTTGGAGCCATGCCTGGTGATTGCTTAGTGCAATTCTCCATTCTCAATCTTTTTCGGAGCCCCATGAATTGCGTTTTCGTTCATGGGTCCTCCACCTTTGAGTTTGGAGCCATGCGTAGTGATCGCTTAGTGCAATTCTTCATTCTCAACCCTTTTTTGGAGTCCATGTATTGCGTTTTCGTTCATCCGTCCTCCACCCACGAGTTTGGAGCCATGCGTAGTGATTGCTTAGTGCAATTGTCCATTCTCAACCGTTTTTCGGAGCCCCATGAATTGTGTTGTCGTCATGTGTCCTCCACCTTCGAGTTTGGAGCCATGCGTAGTGATTGCTTAGTTCAATTCTCCATTCTCAACCTTTTTTCGGAGCCCCATGAATTGCGTTTTCGTTCATGCGTCGTCCATCTTTGAATTGGAGCCATGCGTAGTGATTGCTTAGTGCAATTCTCCATTCTCAATCTTTTCGGAGCCCCATGAATTGCGTTTTCGTTCATGGGTCCTCCACCTTCGAGTTTGGAGCCATGCGTAGTGATTTCTTAGTGCAATTCTCCATTCTCAACCTTTTTTCGGAGCCCCATGAATTGTGTTTTCGTTCTTGCGTGCTCCACCTTCGTGTTTGGAGACATGCGTAGTGATTGCTTAGTGCAATTCTCCATTCTCAAAATTTTTTCGGAGCCCCATGAATTGCGTTTTCGTTCATGCGTCTTCCACCTTCGTGTTTGGAGACATGCGTAGTGATTGCTTAGTGCAATTCTCCATTCTCAACCTTTTTTCGGAGCCCCATGATTTGCGTTTTCGTTCATGCGTCCTCCACCTTAGAGTTTGGAGACTTGCGTAGTGATTGCTTAGTGCAATTCTCCATTCTCAACCTTTTTTCGGAGGCCCATGAATTGCGTTCTCGTTCATGCGTCCTACACCTTCGAGTTTGGAGCCATGCGTAGTGATTGCTTAGTGCAATACTCCATTATCAACCCTTTTTCGGAGCCCCATGAATTGCGTTTTCGTTCATGCGTCCTCCACCCACGAGTTTGGAGCCATGCGTTGTGATTGCTTAGTGCAATTCTCCATTCTCAACCTTTTTTCGGAGCCCCATGAATTGCGTTTTCGTTCATGTGTCCTCCACCTTCGAGTTTGGTGCCATGCGTGGTGATTGCTTAGTGCAATTCTCCATTCTCAATCTTTTTCGGAGCCCCATCAATTGCGTTTTCGTTCATGGGTCCTCCACCTTCGAGTTTGGAGCCATGCGTAGTAATTGCTTAGTGCAATTCTCCATTCTCAATCTTTTTCGGAGCCCCATGAATTGCGTTTTCGTTCATGTGTCCTCCACCCTCGAGTTTGGAGCCATGCGTAGTGATTGCTTAGTGCAATTCTCCATTCTCAACCTTTTTTCGGAGCCCCATGAATTGCGTTTTCGTTCATGCGTGCTCCCCCTTCGTGTTTGGAGACATGCGTAGTGATTGCTTAGTGCAATTCTCCATTCTCAACCCTTTTTTGGAGCCCATGAATTGCGTTTTCGTTCATGCATCCTCCACCCACGAGTTTGGAGCCATGCGTGGTGATTGCTTAGTGCAATTCTCCATTCTCAATCTTTTTCGGAGCCCCATGAATTGCGTTTTCGTTCATGGGGCCCCCACCTTCGAGTTTGGAGCCATGCGTAGTGATTGCTTAGTGCAATTCTTCATTCTCAATCTTTTTCGGAGCCCCATGAATTGCGTTTTCGTTCATGTGTCCTCCACCCTCGAGTTTGGAGCCATGCGTAGTGATTGGTTAGTGCAATTCTCCATTCTCAACCTTATGTCGGAGCCCCATGAATTGCGTTTTCGTTCATGCATGCTCCACCTTCGAGTTTGGAGCCATGCCTGGTGATTGCTTAGTGCAATTCTCCATTCTCAATCTTTTTCGGAGCCCCATGAATTGCGTTTTCGTTCATGGGTCCTCCACCTTTGAGTTTGGAGCCATGCGTAGTGATCGCTTAGTGCAATTCTTCATTCTCAACCCTTTTTTGGAGTCCATGTATTGCGTTTTCGTTCATCCGTCCTCCACCCACGAGTTTGGAGCCATGCGTAGTGATTGCTTAGTGCAATTGTCCATTCTCAACCGTTTTTCGGAGCCCCATGAATTGTGTTGTCGTCATGTGTCCTCCACCTTCGAGTTTGGAGCCATGCGTAGTGATTGCTTAGTTCAATTCTCCATTCTCAACCTTTTTTCGGAGCCCCATGAATTGCGTTTTCGTTCATGCGTCGTCCATCTTTGAATTGGAGCCATGCGTAGTGATTGCTTAGTGCAATTCTCCATTCTCAATCTTTTCGGAGCCCCATGAATTGCGTTTTCGTTCATGGGTCCTCCACCTTCGAGTTTGGAGCCATGCGTAGTGATTTCTTAGTGCAATTCTCCATTCTCAACCTTTTTTCGGAGCCCCATGAATTGTGTTTTCGTTCTTGCGTGCTCCACCTTCGTGTTTGGAGACATGCGTAGTGATTGCTTAGTGCAATTCTCCATTCTCAAAATTTTTTCGGAGCCCCATGAATTGCGTTTTCGTTCATGCGTCTTCCACCTTCGTGTTTGGAGACATGCGTAGTGATTGCTTAGTGCAATTCTCCATTCTCAACCTTTTTTCGGAGCCCCATGAATTGCGTTTTCGTTCATGCGTCCTCCACCTTAGAGTTTGGAACCATGCGTAGTGATTGCTTAGTGCAATTCTCCATTCTCAACCTTTTTTCGGAGCCCCATGAATTGCGTTTTCGTTCATGCGTCCTCCACCTTCGAGTTTGGAGCCATGCGTAGTGATTGCTTAGTGCAATTCTCCATTCTCAACATTTTTTCGGAGCCCCATGAATTGCGTTTTCGTTCATGCGTCCTCCACCTTCGAGTTTGGAGCCATGCGTGGTGATTGCTTAGTGCAATTCTCCATTCTCAACCTTTTTTTGGAGCCCCATGAATTGCGTTTTCGTTCATGCGTCCTCCATCTTTTAATTTGGAGCCATGCGTAGTGATTGCTTAGTGCAATTCTCCATTCTCAATCTTTTCGGAGCCCCATGAATTGCGTTTTCGTTCATGCGTCCTCCACCTTCGAGTTTGGAGCCATGCGTAGTGATTGCTTAGTGCAATTCTCCATTCTCAACCTTTTTTCGGAGCCCCATGAATTCCGTATTCGTTCATGAGTCCTCCACCTTCTAGTTTGGAGCCATGCGTAGTGATTGCTTAGTGCAATTCTCCATTCTCAATCTTTTCGGAGCCCCATGAATTGCGTTTTCGTTCATGCGTCTTCTACCTTCGTGTTTCGAGACATGCGTAGTGATTGCTTAGTTCAATTCTCCATTCTAAACCTTTTTTCGGAGCCCCATGAATTGCGTTTTCGTTCATGCGTCTTCCACCATCGAGTTCGGAGCCATGCGTAGTGATTGCTTAGTGCAATTCTCCATTCTCAACCCTTTTTCGGAGCCCCATGAATTGCGTTTTCGTTCATGTGTCCTCCACCCTCGAGTTTGGAGCCATGCGCAGTGATTGGTTAGTGCAATTCTCCATTCTCAACCTTTTTTCGGAGCCCCGTGAATTGCGCTTTTGTTCATGCGTCCTCCAGCTTCGAGTTTGGAGCCACGCGTAGTGATTGCTTGGTGCAATTCTCCATTCTCAACCCTTTTTCGGAGCACCATGAATTGCGTTTTCGTTCATGTGTCCTCCACCCTCGAGTTTGGAGCCATGCGTAGTGATTGTTTAGTGCAATTCTCCATTCTCAACCTTTTTTCGGAGACCCATGAATTGCGTTTTCGTTCATGTGTCCTCCACCCTCGAGTTTGGAGCCATGCGTAGTGATTGCTTAGTGCAATTCTCCATTCTCAACCCTTTTTCGGAGCCCCATGAATTGCGTTTTCGTTCATGTGTCCTCCACCTTCGAGTTTGGAGCCATGCGTAGTGAGTGCTTAGTGCAATTCTCCATTCTCAACCTTTTTTCGGAGCTCCATGAATTGCGTTTTCGTTCATGCGTCCTCCACCTTCGAGTTTAGAGCCATGCGTAGTGATTGCTTAGTGCAATTCTCTATTCTCAACCCTTTTTTGGGGCCCATGATTTGCGTTTTCATTCATGCGTCCTCCACCCACGAGTTTGGAGCCATGCGTAGTGATTGCTTAGTGCAATTCTCCATTCTCAACCCTTTTTTGGAGCCCATGAATTGCGTTTTCGTTCATGCGTCCTCCATTTTCGAGTTTGGAGCCATGCGTAGTGATTGCTTAGTGCAATTATCCATTCTCAATCTTTTTCGGAACCCCATGAATTGCGTTTTCGTTTAAGCGTCCTCCACCCACGAGTTTGGAGCCATGCAAAGTGATTGCTTACTTCAATTCTCCATTCTCAACCATTTTTCGGAGCCCATGAATTGCGTTTTCATTCATGCGTCCTCCACCCACGAGTTTGGAGCCATGCGTAGTGATTGCTTACTGCAATTCTCCATTCTCAACCCTTTTTCGGAGCCCATGAATTGCGTTTTCATTCATGCGTCCTCCACCCACGAGTTTGGAGCCATGCTTAGTGATTGCTTAGTGCAATTCTCCATTCTCAACCCTTTTTCGAACCCCCATGAATTGCGTTTTCGTTCATGCCTCCTCCACCCACGAGTTTGGAGCCATGCGTAGTGATTGCTTTGTGCAATTCTCCATTCTCAACCTTTTTTCGGAGCCCTATGAATTGCGTTTTCATTCATGCGTCCTCCACCTTCAAGTTTGCAGCCATGCGTAGTGAGTGCTTAGTGCAATTCTCATTTCTCAACCTTTTTTCGGAGCTCCATGAATTGCGTTTTCGTTCATGCGTCCTCCACCTTCGAGTTTGGAGCCATGCGTAGTGATTGCTTAGTGCAATTCTCTATTCTGAACCCTTTTTTGGGGCCCATGATTTGCGTTTTCATTCATGCGTCCTCCACCCACGAGTTTGGAGCCATGCGTAGTGATTGCTTAGTGCAATTCTCAATTCTCAATCTTTTTCGGACCCCCATGAATTGCGTTTTCGTTCCTGGGTCCTCCACCCACGAGTTTGGAGCCATGCGTAGTGATTGCTTAGTGCAATTCTCCATTCTCAACCCTTTTTTGGAGCCCATGAATTGCGTTTTCGTTCAAGCGTCCTCCACCCACGAGTTTGGAGCCATGCGTAGTGATTGCTTACTGCAATTCTCCATTCTCAACCCTTTTTCGGAGCCCATGAATTGTGTTTTCGTTCATGCGTCCTCCACCCACGAGTTTGGAGCCATGCGTAGTGATTTCTTAGTGCAATTCTCCATTTTCAACCCTTTTTCGAACCCCCATGAATTGCGTTTTCGTTCATGCGTCCTCCACCCACGAGTTTGGAGCCATGCGTAGTGATTGCTTAGTGCAATTCTCCATTCTCAACCCTTTTTTGGAGCCCATGAATTGCGTTTTCGTTCATGTGTCCTCCATTCTCGAGTTTGGAGCCATGCTTAGTGATTGCTTAGTGCAATTATCCATTCTCAATCTTTTTCGGAGCCCCATGAATTGCATTTTCGTTCATGTGTCCTCCACCTTCGAGTTCGGAGCCATGCGTAGTGATTGCTTAGTGCAATTCTCCATTCTCAACCATTTTTCGGAGCCCCATGAATTGCGTTTTCGTTCATGCATCCTCCACCTTCGAGTTTGGAGCCATGCGTAGTGATTGCTTAGTGCAATTCTCCATTCTCAACCCTTTTTTGGAACCCATGAATTGCGTTTTCGTTCATGCGTCCTCCATTTTCGAGTTTGGAGCTATGCGTAGTGATTGCTTAGTGCAATTATCCATTCTCAATCTTTTTCGGAGCCCATGAATTGCGTTTTCGTTCATGCGTCCTCCACCCACGAGTTTGGAGCCATGCGTAGTGATTGCTTAGTGCAATTCTCCATTCTCAACCCTTTTTCGAACCCCCATGAATTGCATTTTCGTTCATGCGTCCTCCACCCACGAGTTTGGAGCCATGCGTTGTGATTGCTTAGTGCAATTCTCCATTCTCAACCTTTTTTCGGAGCCCCATGAATTGCGTTTTCGTTTATGTGTCCTCCACCTTCGAGTTTGGAGCCATGCGTAGTGATTACTTAGTGCAATTCTCCATTCTCAATCTTTTTCGGACCCCCATGAATTGCGTTTTCGTTCCTGGGTCCTCCACCCACGAGTTTGGAGCCATGCGTAGTGATTGCTTAGTGCAATTCTCCATTCTCAACCCTTTTTTGGAACCCATGAATTGCGTTTTCGTTCATGCGTCCTCCATTTTCGAGTTTGGAGCTATGCGTAGTGATTGCTTAGTGCAATTATCCAATCTCAATCTTTTTCGGAGCCCATGAATTGCGTTTTCGTTCATGCGTCCTCCACCCACGAGTTTGGAGCCATGCGTAGTGATTGCTTAGTGCAATTCTCCATTCTCAACCCTTTTTCGAACCCCCATGAATTGCATTTTCGTTCATGCGTCCTCCACCCACGAGTTTGGAGCCATGCGTTGTGATTGCTTAGTGCAATTCTCCATTCTCAACCTTTTTTCGGAGCCCCATGAATTGCGTTTTCGTTTATGTGTCCTCCACCTTCGAGTTTGGAGCCATGCGTAGTGATTACTTAGTGCAATTCTCCATTCTCAATCTTTTTCGGAGCCCCATGAATTGCGTTTTCGTTCATGGGTCCTCTACCTTCGAGTTTGGAGCCATGCGTAGTGATTTCTTAGTGTAATTCTTCATACTCAATCTTTTTCGGAGCCCCATGAATTGCGTTTTCATTCATGCATCCTCCACCCACGAGTTTGGAGCCATGCGTAGTGATTGCTTAGTGCAATTCTCCATTCTCAACCTTTTTTCGGAGCCCTATGAATTGCGTTTTCATTCATGCGTCCTCCACCTTCAAGTTTGCAGCCATGCGTAGTGAGTGCTTAGTGCAATTCTCCATTCTCAACCTTTTTTCGGAGCTCCATGAATTGCGTTTTCGTTCATGCGTCCTCCACCTTCGAGTTTGGAGCCATGCGTAGTGATTGCTTAGTGCAATTCTCTATTCTCCACCCTTTTTTGGGGCCCATGATTTGCGTTTTCATTCATGCGTCCTCCACCCACGAGTTTGGAGCCATGCGTTGTGATTGCATAGTGCAATTCTCAATTCTCAATCTTTTTCGGACCCCCATGAATTGCGTTTTCGTTCCTGGGTCCTCCACCCACGAGTTTGGAGCCATGCGTAGTGATTGCTTAGTGCAATTCTCCATTCTCAACCCTTTTTTGGAGCCCATGAATTGCGTTTTCGTTCAAGCGTCCTCCACCCACGAGTTTGGAGCCATGCGTAGTGATTACTTACAGCAATTCTCCATTCTCAACCCTTTTTCGGAGCCCATGAATTGTGTTTTCGTTCATGCGTCCTCCACCCACGAGTTTGCAGCCATGCGTAGTGATTTCTTAGTGCAATTCTCCATTTTCAACCCTTTTTCGAACCCCCATGAATTGCGTTTTCGTTCATGCGTCCTCCACCCACGAGTTTGGAGCCATGCGTAGTGATTGCTTAGTGCAATTCTCCATTCTCAACCCTTTTTTGGTGCCCATGAATTGCGTTTTCGTTCATGCGTCCTCCATTTTCGAGTTTGGAGCCATGCGTAGTGATTGCTTAGTGCAATTATCCATTCTCAATCTTTTTCGGAGCCCCATGAATTGCATTTTCGTTCATGTGTCCTCCACCTTCGAGTTCGGAGCCATGCGTAGTGATTGCTTAGTGCAATTCTCCATTCTCAACCATTTTTCGGAGCCCCATGAATTGCGTTTTCGTTCATGCATCCTCCACCTTCGAGTTTGGAGCCATGCGTAGTGATTGCTTAGTGCAATTCTCCATTCTCAACCCTTTTTTGGAGCCCATGAATTGCGTTTTCGTTCATGCGTCCTCCATTTTCGAGTTTGGAGCCATGCGTAGTGATTGCTTAGTGCAATTATCCATTCTCAATCTTTTTCGGAGCCCCATGAATTGCGTTTTCATTCAAGCGTCCTCCACCCACGAGTTTGGAGCCATGCGTAGTGATTGCTTACTGCAATTCTCCATTATCAACCCTATTTCGGAGCCCATGAATTGCGTTTTCGTTCATGCGTCCTCCACCCACGAGTTTGGAGCCATGCGTAGTGATTGCTTAGTGCAATTCTCCATTCTCAACCCTTTTTCGAACCCCCATGAATTGCGTTTTCGTTCATGCGTCCTCCAACCACGAGTTTGGAGCCATGCGTAGTGATTGCTTAGTGCAATTCTCCATTCTCAACCTTTTTTCGGAGCCCCATGAATTGCGTTTTCGTTTATGTGTCCTCCACCTTCGAGTTTGGAGCCATGGGTAGTGATTGCTTAGTGCAATTATCCATTCTCAATCTTTTTCGGAGCCCCATGAATTGCGTTTTCGTTCAAGAGTCCTCCACCCACGAGTTTGGAGCCATGCGTAGTGATTGCTTACTGCAATTCTCCATTCTCGACCCTTTTTCGGAGCCAATGAATTGCGTTTTCGTTCATGCATCCTCCACCCACGAGTTTGGAGCCATGCGTAGTGATTACTTAGTTCAATTCTCCATTCTTAACATTTTTTCGGAGCCCCATGAATTGTGTTTTCGTTCATGCGTCCTCCATCTTAGAATTTGGAGCCATGCGTAGTGATTGCTTAGTGCAATTCTCCATTCTCAATCTTTTCGGAGCCCCATGAATTGCGTTTTCGTTCATGTGTCCTCCACCTTCAAGTTTGGAGCCATGCGTAGTGATTGCTTAGTGCAATTCTCCATTCTCAACCTTTTCGAAACCCCATGAATTGCGTTTTCGTTCATGCGTCCTCCATTTTCGAGTTTGGAGCCATGCGTAGTGATTGCTTAGTGCAATTATCCATTCTCAATCTTTTTCGGAGCCCCATGAATTGCGTTTTCATTCAAGCGTCCTCCACCCACGAGTTTGGAGCCATGCGTAGTGATTGCTTACTGCAATTCTCCATTATCAACCCTATTTCGGAGCCCATGAATTGCGTTTTCGTTCATGCGTCCTCCACCCACGAGTTTGGAGCCATGCGTAGTGATTGCTTAGTGCAATTCTCCATTCTCAACCCTTTTTCGAACCCCCATGAATTGCGTTTTCGTTCATGCGTCCTCCAACCACGAGTTTGGAGCCATGCGTAGTGATTGCTTAGTGCAATTCTCCATTCTCAACCTTTTTTCGGAGCCCCATGAATTGCGTTTTCGTTTATGTGTCCTCCACCTTCGAGTTTGGAGCCATGGGTAGTGATTGCTTAGTGCAATTATCCATTCTCAATCTTTTTCGGAGCCCCATGAATTGCGTTTTCGTTCAAGAGTCCTCCACCCACGAGTTTGGAGCCATGCGTAGTGATTGCTTACTGCAATTCTCCATTCTCGACCCTTTTTCGGAGCCAATGAATTGCGTTTTCGTTCATGCATCCTCCACCCACGAGTTTGGAGCCATGCGTAGTGATTGCTTAGTGCAATTCTCCATTCTCAACCCTTTTTCGAACCCCCATGAATTGCGTTTTCGTTCATGCGTCCTCCAACCACGAGTTTGGAGCCATGCGTAGTGATTGCTTAGTGCAATTCTCCATTCTCAATCTTTTTCGGAGCCCCATGAATTGCGTTTTCGTTCATGGGTCCTCCACCTTCGGGTTTGGAGCCATGCGTAGTGATTGCTTAGTGCAATTCTCCATTCTCAATCTTTTTCGGAGCCCCATGAATTGCGTTTTCGTTCATGTGTCCTCCACCCTCGAGTTTGGAGCCATGCGTAGTGATTTCTTAGTGCAATTCTCCATTCTCAACCCTTTTTCGGAGCCCCATGAATTCCGTTTTCGTTCATGCGTCCCCCACCTTCGATTTTGGAGCCATGCGTAGTGATTGCTTAGTGCAATTCTCCATTCTCAACATTTTTTCGGAGCCCCATGAATTGCGTTTTCGTTCATGCGTCCTCCACCTTCGAGTTTGGAGTCATGCGTAGTGATTGCTTAGTGCAATTCTCTATTCTCAACCTTTTTTCGGAGCCCCATGAATTGCGTTTTCGTTCATGCGTCCTCCACCTACGAGTTTGGAGCCATGCGTAGTGATTACTTAGTTCAATTCTCCATTCTTAACATTTTTTCGGAGCCCCATGAATTGTGTTTTCGTTCATGCGTCCTCCATCTTAGAATTTGGAGCCATGCGTAGTGATTGCTTAGTGCAATTCTCCATTCTCAATCTTTTCGGAGCCCCATGAATTGCGTTTTCGTTCATGTGTCCTCCACCTTCAAGTTTGGAGCCATGCGTAGTGATTGCTTAGTGCAATTCTCCATTCTCAACCTTTTCGAAACCCCATGAATTGCGTTTTCGTTCATGCATCCTCCATTTTCGAGTTTGGAGCCATGCGTAGTGATTGCTTAGTGCAATTATCCATTCTCAATCTTTTTCGGAGCCCCATGAATTGCGTTTTCATTCAAGCGTCCTCCACCCACGAGTTTGGAGCCATGCGTAGTGATTGCTTACTGCAATTCTCCATTATCAACCCTATTTCGGAGCCCATGAATTGCGTTTTCGTTCATGCGTCCTCCACCCACGAGTTTGGAGCCATGCGTAGTGATTGCTTAGTGCAATTCTCCATTCTCAACCCTTTTTCGAACCCCCATGAATTGCGTTTTCGTTCATGCGTCCTCCAACCACGAGTTTGGAGCCATGCGTAGTGATTGCTTAGTGCAATTCTCCATTCTCAACCTTTTTTCGGAGCCCCATGAATTGCGTTTTCGTTTATGTGTCCTCCACCTTCGAGTTTGGAGCCATGGGTAGTGATTGCTTAGTGCAATTATCCATTCTCAATCTTTTTCGGAGCCCCATGAATTGCGTTTTCGTTCAAGAGTCCTCCACCCACGAGTTTGGAGCCATGCGTAGTGATTGCTTACTGCAATTCTCCATTCTCGACCCTTTTTCGGAGCCAATGAATTGCGTTTTCGTTCATGCATCCTCCACCCACGAGTTTGGAGCCATGCGTAGTGATTGCTTAGTGCAATTCTCCATTCTCAACCCTTTTTCGAACCCCCATGAATTGCGTTTTCGTTCATGCGTCCTCCAACCACGAGTTTGGAGCCATGCGTAGTGATTGCTTAGTGCAATTCTCCATTCTCAATCTTTTTCGGAGCCCCATGAATTGCGTTTTCGTTCATGGGTCCTCCACCTTCGGGTTTGGAGCCATGCGTAGTGATTGCTTAGTGCAATTCTCCATTCTCAATCTTTTTCGGAGCCCCATGAATTGCGTTTTCGTTCATGTGTCCTCCACCCTCGAGTTTGGAGCCATGCGTAGTGATTTCTTAGTGCAATTCTCCATTCTCAACCCTTTTTCGGAGCCCCATGAATTCCGTTTTCGTTCATGCGTCCCCCACCTTCGATTTTGGAGCCATGCGTAGTGATTGCTTAGTGCAATTCTCCATTCTCAACATTTTTTCGGAGCCCCATGAATTGCGTTTTCGTTCATGCGTCCTCCACCTTCGAGTTTGGAGTCATGCGTAGTGATTGCTTAGTGCAATTCTCTATTCTCAACCTTTTTTCGGAGCCCCATGAATTGCGTTTTCGTTCATGCGTCCTCCACCTTCGAGTTTGGAGCCATGCGTAGTGATTACTTAGTTCAATTCTCCATTCTTAACATTTTTTCGGAGCCCCATGAATTGTGTTTTCGTTCATGCGTCCTCCATCTTAGAATTTGGAGCCATGCGTAGTGATTGCTTAGTGCAATTCTCCATTCTCAATCTTTTCGGAGCCCCATGAATTGCGTTTTCGTTCATGTGTCCTCCACCTTCAAGTTTGGAGCCATGCGTAGTGATTGCTTAGTGCAATTCTCCATTCTCAACCTTTTCGAAACCCCATGAATTGCGTTTTCGTTCATGCGTCATCCACCTTAGAGTTTGGAGCCATGCGTAGTGATTGCTTAGTCCAATTCTCCATTCTCAACCTTTTTTCAGAGCCCCATCAATTGCGTTTTCGTTCATGCGTCTTCCACCTTCGAGTTTGGAGCCATGCGTAGTGATTGCTTAGTGCAATTCTCCATTCTCAACATTTTTTCGGAGCCCCATGAATTGCGTTTTCGTTCATGCGTCCTCCACCTTCTAGTTTGGAGCCATGCGTAGTGATTGCTTAGTGCAATTCTCTATTCTCAATCTTTTTTTGGAGCCCCATGAATTGCGTTTCCGTTCATGCGTCCTCCACCTTCGAGTTTGGAGCCATGCGTAGTGATTACTTAGTTCAATTCTCCATTCTCAACCTTTTTTCGGAGCCCCATGAATAGCGTTTTCGTTCATGCATCCTCCAAGTTCGTGTTTGGAGCCATGCGTAGTGATTGCTTAGTGCAATTCTCCATTCTCAACCTTTTCGGAGCCCTATGAATAGTGTTTTCGTTCATGTGTCCTCCACCCTAGAGTTTGGAGCCATGCGAAATGATTGCGTAGTGCAATTCTCCATTCTCAACCTTTTTTCGGAGCCCCATTGTCGCAACCTACCCTTCGGCGGGAGGGCGACGCGTGACTCGCGGGATGCGTGTTCCACGAAAGGAATACGCGCGGAGTCGCCACCAACGTTTATTCGAGGAAAACGTCGGAAAAACCGGAAAAGACGCGATCTACGAACTTTTTAGTGAAAGGTTCGGGAGTTGTATTTACGCACGGGGAAGGTATTAGCACCCCACACGCCCGTCCCAAGGGACGGCAGCCTTTAATCGAATGTGCAAACATGACTTTGATTTTTATGTTCCCTTTTATGTTCTTATATCCTTTATACCCTTTTTATATTTTTTTTTCTTTTTTGTGGTCGACAAGGGTGTTTCCCTTTGCTCCTACGTATTCCTCAATTTGGGATGAGAAAATCAGACCTACGTAGTTCTTTCGGAACAAAGTATTTGGTTAAGTTTGTTTTTGTCTTTTTTTGCAAAATATGTTTTTATTGAACAAAAGGTCTTTTAAGGTGTTGGACCATTAAACGGTCTTTTGATTTTGAAAGATGAGAAACGTTAAGGCGTTGGACCATTAACGATCTCTTGTTTTTGAAAGGATAGAAACGTTAAGGCATTGGACCATTAACGATCTCTTATTTTTGAAAGGAGAGAAACGTTAAGGCATTGGACCATTAACGATCTCTTGGGGTGGTCGACAAAAGCGGGGCTTTTGCTCCTACGTATCCTCAATGAGGAACTCAGACCTACGTAGTTCTTTCTTATCAAATGATTCTTTTTTACTTAAGTGATGATCATTTTAAGGCGTTGGACCTTAAAAATGATCCATTTTACTTAGTGAGAAATTGAAATGACAAACTTCAAAAACCTATTTTTTGTGGACGAGCTTGACTAGGCGAGTTGATTTTAGCCTTTAGTTTCACTTTAGTTATTAATCAATTCGATTAAGAATGAGAAATCCCAAAGAGAAAACGTCCGATTGATTTTCCGCTTTATTTTACTAAAAAGATATTTTTTGATTATTATATTATTTTTTACCTCTTTTTGATTTCCAACGTGGTTACGGCACGACCGAACGGTCGGAATTGATTTTAACCGAAGTTAATGGATAATACAATTCAAACGTTCGGTGGAAATTTATTTTATTTTTAAGTTAAGCGAGAAACGACTTAAGTAAAATGGCTTAAGCACGTCAACAGGGGGTATAAAAAGTAAACAAAATGAGAATAAAAATGCACGAAACACAATGTGGACCACTACGGGTACATAGAATGAATCGAAAAGCTTGGTTCGAGGTACTTACCCGTTGAAGATCGAAGAACGATGAAGAACGAATGAAGAACGTCGAAGAACGGTTGAAACCTTTGCGAGATTCCTCACGGAAAACGTTACGGAAACGTTTCGGAAGCGCCTCGGCTTAGATTTTCTTCACGGAAACAATTTTTCCAAGCAAATTCGAAAGAGAGAGAAGTGCCTAAGGGGCTGGACCCCTTCCTTCTTCATTTCCTCCCCTATTTATAGCAAAATAGGGGAGGTGGTTGCCGCCCAGCTCGCCCAGGCGAGCTCAGCTCGCCCAGGCGAGCAGGGTTGCTTCCTCCAGAAGCAACCGCCTTCCGGAGGAATCTTCTGGAGGGCCCAAATGGGCCTGGGTGCTATTTGCACCCCCATGTTTACTAAGTACACCCCCCTCTGCTGTTTTTTGGTGATTCTTTTTTCGTAAAGTTACGGAAACTTACGAATTTCGTAACGATACTTGTTTTCTTTCCATAATGTTACGGAACCTTGCGGATTACATAATCATCCCCTTTTTGACTTACGGAATGTTACGGAACCTCACTTAATTATGCAACGATGCTTCCATTTGATTTCCGATGTGTCACGGAAACTTACGGATTTGTGCATCAACATTTTTTGGTTTTTCGGCATGTCCTGGAATTTCATAAATTGCCTAATGATGGGTGCCAAGCACCTCACAAGGACCAAAGAATGGTCGCATGTCATCAAGCAAAGGTCCCCGGACGAAATTAGGGTATGACAGTTGCCCCTCTTTACTTGTCTTTTATTGGAGATAAAAGAAAAGTAAAGATAAGACACTAATTTCGTCCCTCTCGATTTGACGAGAGTCGCAGGTGACCATAAAATCTCCACATGCAAATGACTTGTTGTTCCCAGAATTTCACAAATTGCCTAATGATGGGTGCCAAGCACCTCACAAGGACCAAAGAATGGTCGCATGTCATCAAGCAAAGGTCCCCGAAAATCAGTGTATGACACTAATTTCGCTCCTCTCGAGAGTCGCGGGTGACCGTGAATTGTCGTTCCTAGGATTTCACAAATTGCCTAATGATGGGTGCCAAGCACCTCACAAGGACCAAAGAATGGTCACATGTCATCAAGCAAAGGTCCCCGAAAATCAGTGTATGACACTAATTTCGCTCCTCTCGGTTGACGAGAGTCGCGGGCGACCATGAAATTTACGCATGTAAATGACTTTGTTGTTCCCGGAGGAACAAAAGGTGCAGAAGACTGTGTCAGCCCCTGCATGCTATCAAGCGTTCTGTCTTACAGATAGCAAAAGAATGGGTGCGAATAACCATAAGGTATCTCCGCGTATCATGGGTGCAGAAGGACCAAACTTGGTCTCTGCTTGTCATCGGGCCCGCCGCCTCTGGATGACAAAAGGGTGCGAATAACCATAAGGTATCTCCGCGTATCATGGGTGCAGAATGACCAAACTTGGTCTCTGCTTGTCATCGGGCCCGCCGCCTCTGGATGACAAAAGGGTGCGGATAACCGTAAGGTATCTCCGCGTATCATGGGTGCAGAATGACCAAACTCGGTCTCTGCTTGTCATCGGGCCCGCCGCCTCTAGATGACAAAAGGGTGCGAATAACCATAAGGTATCTCCGCGTATCATGGGTGCAGAATGACCAAACTTGGTCTCTGCTTGTCATCGGGCCCGCCGCCTCTGGATGACAAAAGGGTGCGGATAACCGTAAGGTATCTCCGCGTATCATGGGTGCAGAATGACCAAACTTGGTCTCTGCGTGCCATCGGACACGACTGTGTCTGAATGGCAAAGGGGTGCGGATAACCGTAAGGTATCTCCGCGTATCATGGGTGCAGAATGACCAAACTTGGTCTCTGCTTGTCATCGGGCCCGCCGCCTCTGGATGACAAAAGGGTGCGAATAACCATAAGGTATCTCCGCGTATCATGGGTGCAGAATGACCAAACTTGGTCTCTGCTTGTCAACGGGCCCGCCGCCTCTGGATGACAAAAGGGTGCGGATAACCGTAAGGTATCTCCGCGTATCATGGGTGCAGAATGACCAAACTCGGTCTCTGCTTGTCATCGGGCCCGTCGCCTCTGGATGACAAAAGGGTGCGAATAACCATAAGGTATCTCCGCGTATCATGGGTGCAGAATGACCAAACTTGGTCTCTGCTTGTCATCGGCCCGCCGCCTCTGGATGACAAAAGGGTGCGGATAACCGTAAGGTATCTCCGCGTATCATGGGTGCAGAATGACCAAACTTGGTCTCTGCGTGCCATCGGACACGACTGTGTCTGAATGGCAAAGGGGTGCGGATAACCGTAAGGTATCTCCGCGTATCATGGGTGCAGAATGACCAAACTTGGTCTCTGCTTGTCATCGGGCCCGCCGCCTCTGGATGACAAAAGGGTGCGGATAACCGTAAGGTATCTCCGCGTATCATGGGTGCAGAATGACCAAACTTGGTCTCTGCTTGTCATCGGGCCCGCCGCCTCTGGATGACAAAAGGGTGCGAATAACCATAAGGTATCTCCGCGTATCATGGGTGCAGAATGACCAAACTTGGTCTCTGCTTGCCATCGGACACGACTGTGTCTGAATGGCAAAGGGGTGCGGATAACCGTAAGGTATCTCCGCATATCATGGGTGCAGAATGACCAAACTTGGTCTCTGTTTGTCATCGGGCCCGCCGCCTCTGGATGACAAAAGGGTGCGGATAACCGTAAGGTATCTCCGCGTATCATGGGTGCAGAATGACCAAACTTGGTCTCTGCGTGCCATCGGACACGACTGTGTCTGAATGGCAAAGGGGTGCGGATAACCGTAAGGTATCTCCGCGTATCATGGGTGCAGAATGACCAAACTTGGTCTCTGCTTGTCATCGGGCCCGCCGCCTCTGGATGACAAAAGGGTGCGGATAACCGTAAGGTATCTCCGCGTATCATGGGTGCAGAATGACCAAACTTGGTCTCTGCTTGTCATCGGGCCCGCCGCCTCTGGATGACAAAAGGGGTGCGAATAACCATAAGGTATCTCCGCGTATCATGGGTGCAGAATGACCAAACTTGGTCTCTGCGTGCCATCGGACACGACTGTGTCTGAATGGCAAAGGGGTGCGGATAACCATAAGGTATCTCCGCGTATCATGGGTGCAGAATGACCAAACTTGGTCTCTGCGTGCCATCGGACACGACTGTGTCTGAATGGCAAAGGGGTGCGGATAACCGTAAGGTATCTCCGCGTATCATGGGTGCAGAATGACCAAACTTGGTCTCTGCTTGCCATCGGACACGACTGTGTCTGAATGGCAAAGGGGTGCGGATAACCGTAAGGTATCTCCGCGTATCATGGGTGCAGAATGACCAAACTTGGTCTCTGCTTGTCATCGGGCCCGCCGCCTCTGGATGACAAAAGGGGTGTGCGTCACATGACCTCAGGGTCAGTATGACAAAGATTATGGGGCGGCCGACAAAAGCAAAGCTCTTGCTCCTACGTATCCTCCAATGAGGAACTCAGACCTACGTAGTTCTGGATAACTTGTGAGACTTGAAAAGTCTCCATCGGAAAATGCTGACATCTCCGGAAAAGGCCAGATGACCACATTGGCCTCTGCTCATCAATCACACTTGGGGTCACTGAATGACGAGGTGCGGATAACCGTAAGGTGTCTCCGCGGGCTACCAGCTCTTGAGTTATAGCGACAAAAGGCGGTGTGGTCGACAAAAGCGAGGCTCTTGCTCCTACGTATCCTCCAATGAGGAACTCAGACCTACGTAGTTCTGGATAACTTGTGAGACTTGAAAAAGTCTCGTTGTTTTCTCCACTAAAATGCAAACATGCTTTAGCAAAGAGACAAATATTCCAACTGATTTAGAGCAGCATATGCTTTTTTGAGTGACAAACAATGCGCCTACCAGGGAAGGAGAGTCTGCTGATGGGATCCCCCATAACCATAAATGAGATCTTGGATGTTAGCATTTCGTTTCTAAATGACCATTTAGAGGAAACACTGGGTTCGACAAAAATAGAAGAAATCCACTCAAAGTGTATCAATCTCGCACAGGTAAGTGTTTTATCCTAATTCCGAACCATAGATATGTCATGACTTGACTTTGCAAATTATTTCCTATGAAATCAAAAATTACATGCGTGATCATGGGTCAATAGGGCTTCCCTTGGGAATGGGTTCTTTTGGTGGGTTTTTCGGCTTTTGATTATTTTTTTGCCTTTTCCTTTTCTGTTTTGGTTTTGCGCGAGGCGAACAAGTCACCGACGCACAGGATTTTGGTTGGTAATCAAAGGGAGAAGACCACTTTAGGTCATGGTTTCCTTTTCTTTCTTTTGTTCATTTGGTGACAATTCTGTATTGTTCAGATATTGTCTGGTCAAAAGACCTTTCTGCACATTTCTTCTAGTTTCTTTGATCAAGAACTTTCTTTCCTTCCTTTTTTTACTTTCTCCCATTCTTTGGTTGGGAATTTTCTTTCTTTTCTTTTTTGCTTTCTCTTTGATTGGGAATTTCCTTTCCTTCCTTTTTTGCTTTCTCTTTGATTGGAAATTCCCTTTCCTTCTTTTTTTTTTTTTTTTGCTTCCGAGGGTAAGGTTTATGGTGAGTCAGGATTTTGGCTCAAGGCTTGTAGAATGGCTAGACATGATACATGTCAGGGTTTGGTTTGGTTCAAGGATAAAAAGGGATGCCTTACATTATTTCCATGACACAAAATGCAAAAATGATGATTTGGAAACTTTATGCAAAACTGGTCATGCATGCACCTATGCGGACACTCAAGTGTCAAATTTTTATGGTCATGTGATGCTAGGGCTCAGGATTCATTTCCTCTATTTTAATCAACCCAATGTTTCCAAAATATGTTCTTTTATCAATTTGTGCATTCATCCGAGTCCATTTCGGGCGTCCGGGGAAATTTCACAGCATTCACCCTTCAGGTGTAGACACATTTTCCAAAAATTGGTTATGATCAGTGAATTTTTTTCAAAGAAAAGTTGGAAGTCATCTCTTTTCAAAAGCATGTTGGTTTTTCAGCTAGACAACTTATTTTCTTTTTTTCTCCTTCTTCTTTTTTTTTTCATGAGGTATTTTGCTACCTAAACATGTGTATATTTTTGTGAGGTATTTTTGCTATATACATGCATATCCAAGGTATCTTGCTACCTAAACATACATATATATATTTTGTGAGGTATCTTTTTGCTGCATACATGCATATCCAAGGTATCTTGCTACCTAAACATACATATATATATTTTGTGAGGTATCTTTTTGCTGCATACATGCATATCCAAGGTATCTTGCTACCTAAACATACATATATATATTTTGTGAAGTGTGTTTTTGTTTACATACATGCATATCTAAGGTATCTTTCTACCTAAACATACATATATATATATTTTGTGAGGTATGACTACCTTCTGAGCTTGTGCTCGTTTTATTTAAATTCTTAGGATCATGAGCAACTAGGTGCGTCCTACTATAAAAAGTGATCAAATAACAAGCATAGATTCAAAAGGTACTAGGTTGCCTCCTAGTAGCGCTTCTTTAACGTCTTTAGCTGGACGCTTATGACTTGTCGGTCACTGACCTAGTACTTTGCTTACCTTTGGCTTTGGACTTGGTCGCCTATTGGTCGGCCGTGTGGTGTAGGCAATACTCAAACCTTTTTGTGGATGAGCAGAGGTGAACTCTAGAGGTGATGGCGGTGCGTCTGTTTCCCGCTGCCGGCCATCCCAATGCTGCTGTGGTGTTTCGCCCTGCGCCTATCTGGGGCACAGTACTTCTTGATGAAAGCTCGATTAGTAGGGGCCTGATGCCCTTGCTGGAGGTGACAGGTACTCCGTAGAACTGACAGAGACCCGTAATTAGAGCTTGACAACTCCAAGACCCTGTTGGACTTCTTCGGGTCCACTGGGTGTCTTGCAGTCGCGATCCCTGCAAACAATAGATGAAAATCAGAAATCAGTTGAGCGATGTGCATACTTACCTATGATGACGTGACCTTGCCGGGGGGGTACGGGCACCCTGTAGGACTGATAGAGGCCCGTAACCAGAGCTGGAAACCCCAGGGCCCTGTTGGACTTTTCCGGGTCCACTGGGTGTCTTGTGGGTGCGATCCCTGCAAACAATAGATGGTATCAGAAATCAGTTGAACTATATGCATACTTACCCATGTCGGGACGACACAGACCAACTGATACTTTTGCAGGGGGAGATTGGCGTTGCGGTCGCTGGGCAGAATGTTGCTAAGTAGCAATGTCATCTATATCTGTGTAAGAGTGGTCATGTTGGTGCGCATGATCCGCACTCGTCTCTTTGCAGGGGCACGGGTGAAATCTTGCCCCGGTATGCATAGTAGTTGTGTGATAGCCTACCTCTCTGGTTGTACTCGCACAGCTGGCCCTCCTCCAATATCAGGGGGTGGCCCAGGAACCGTTAAAAGGAAACTACTGGTCCCTTAACCGGGAGTGCAAGTCTCGGTTAAGCATTTAAGGACAGAGGACCTTAAATTATCTTAAGGTGTGGATATGGAGCCCACTGAAAGTGAGGACGCGTAGTCCTCTAAAGGCGAGGGCGTGTAGCCCTCTGAAGTTCAGGACGTGTCGCCTTTCGAAGGCGAGGGAGTGTAGTCCTATGATGGCAAGGACGTGCAATCCTCTGAAGGTGAGGGCATGCCCCCCCTTTGAAAATAGGGAACATGTAGTCCTCTGATGGCGAGGACGTGTAGTCCTCTAAAGGTGAGGACGTGTAGTCCTCTGAAGGTAAGGGCGTGTAGCCCTACAAGGATGAAGGCACCTGACCCTTTGAAGGCGAGGACGTGTAGTCCTCTGAAGGTGAAGGTAACTAGTACCCAAGGTGAGGGCGTGTAGCCCTCTCAAGGCGAGGACTTATAGTCCTCTGGAGGTGAGGGCGTGCAGCCCTCTCAAGGCGAGGACTTATAGTCCTCTGGAGGTGAGGGCGTGCAGCCCTCACAAGGCGAGGACTTATAGTCCTCTGGAGGTGAGGGCGTGCAGCCCTCTGGTGGTGAGGACGTGTAGTCCTCTCAAGGCGAGGACGTGTAGTCCTCTGACGGTGAGGGTAACTAGTACCCAAGGTGAGGGCGTGTAGCCCTCTCAAGGCGAGGACATGTAGTCCTCTGGAGGTAAGGGCGTGCAGCCCTCTGATGGTGAGGACGTGTAGTCCTCTCAAGGCGAGGACGTGTAGTCCTCTGACGGTGAGGGTAACTAGTACCCAAGGTGAGGGCGTGTAGCCCTCTCAAGGCGAGGACTTGTAGTCCTCTAGAGGTGAGGGCGTGCAGCCCTCTGATGGTGAGGACGCGTAGTCCTCTCAAGGCGAGGACGTGTAGTCCTCTCAACGGTGAGGGTAACTAGTACCCAAGGTGAGGGCGTGTAGCCCTCTCAAGGCGAGGACTTGTAGTCCTCTAGAGGTGAGGGCGTGCAGCCCTCTGATGGTGAGGACGCGTAGTCCTCTCAAGGCGAGGACGTGTAGTCCTCTCAACGGTGAGGGTAACTAGTACCCAAGGTGAGGGCGTGTAGCCCTCTCAAGGCGAGGACATGTAGTCCTCTGGAGGTAAGGGCGTGCAGCCCTCTGATGGTGAGGACGTGTAGTCCTCTCAAGGCGAGGACGTGTAGTCCTCTGACGGTGAGGGTAACTAGAACCCAAGGTGAGGGCGTGTAGCCCTCTCAAGGCCAGGACTTGTAGTCCTCTAGAGGTGAGGGCGTGCAGCCCTCTGATGGTGAGGACGCGTAGTCCTCTCAAGGCGAGGACGTGTAGTCCTCTCAACGGTGAGGGTAACTAGTACCCAAGGTGAGGGCGTGTAGCCCTCTCAAGGCGAGGACTTATAGTCCTCTGGAGGTGAGGGCGTGCAGCCCTCTGATGGTGAGGACGCGTAGTCCTCTCAAAGCGAGGACGTGTAGTCCTCTAACAGTGAGGGTAACTAGTACCCAAGGTCCACCTTTATGAGAAAGCAAGAGATCGACTCATCGAGAGGGCCGGTCATCCCAAATCCACAAGATTTGGACATTAGATGTAGGAAATCTATGCAGTTAACATGATTGTTAGGGATGCAGATGCATGCAACCTTTGTCGTGAAATTTGGTAAATGCGGACTTCATATGAAACAATGCAATGTAATGGAAAGTTGTACAATGTTCATGACATTCTTTCCCTATTTTGTGATTTGATTTTGATTTAATTTTTTTGGAAAACACAGATTAACTGTCCTTTTGAAAGAGGTGATAATTCATGCAACCTCATCCTATCTTTTTGCAAATCTCTCCGGGAACTCCCTCAGAGTGTATGTTCTGTTTGATTTAGTCACTTGATCGTTTTGGAGTGACGGGAATGGAGCCGTTTGATGCTTAATCAATCTATTGAAATTCCAGGGCTTGTCTCCCCCTTTTTTTTTCTGTTTAAAAAAACATCGACGGGTGTGAACTTTTGATCGGCCCCTATGTTCACTTGAGGCTCATGCACGGTGCCCCTCATTGCCCCAGTGTAAGGCTTTGAGGTACCAATCGTTGCCTTTCGTCATGACCTTGTAGCTGGGAACCTATTGAGTGAGAACTTCTAATCTGCCCCTAGGTTCACTTGAGGCTCATGCACGATGCCCCTCATTGCCCCAGTGTAGGGCTATGAGGTGACCATCGTCGTCTTGTTTTCACAACCTTGTAGCAAGGGAGAATGAAAGAAGCAGTTGATTCTTGCAAAAAAGAATTTTCCAAGGACGAGAAATAATTGAAGGATCTTTCAGTTGATGGATTAAGTCAAATGACTCCTATGTAGAAGCAAAATGTTTTGATGTTTCGATGATGCCAAAGGATCAAGTGCTTCCAAGTTTTATTCAAGACAAGAATCCAAGAGAATCAAGATATATGATCAAGTTGATCTCTAGAATCTTAGGAAGAAGTTTCCAAATTGAAGAAGCAAAAGGTTTGACCAAGGAATTCTATCCTTTCAAATTGAGATTTGCTCTCTGGTAATCGATTACCAGCAGTTTGAAAATGTTTTAATTCAAATTTTTAAAACCTGTAATCGATTACATAAGTCTTGTAATTGATTACCAGAGGGGATTTTTCAGAAAATAATTTCCAAGAGACATATCTATTCAAATGTTTTATGAACGGCCATTCAAATGTTTTAAAGAGAGTTTTCATTGCCCAAACAGTTTTATCCTCTCGAAAGATCGAGAGTTTTTTTCTGAACTGAAATGTCTTATCCTCTCAAAAAGATTCCTTGGTCAACCACTTGCATATTCAATAAGGAATTTTTGATTGATCTTCATTTTACAATCTACCTCTTTTAAGAGAGACCTTTTCTTCTCTACTTCTTATTTCTGAAAAGGGATTAAGAGACCGTGGGTCTCTTGTTGTAGAGGATTCTTGAACACAAGGGAAGGGTTATCCCTGTGTGCATTGTTAATCCGAAAAGAGAGAGTGATAGTTCAATTGGGGAATAGTCTTTGCATCTTAATTCAACCCCTTTTTTTCTTAAGGTAACTGAGGCCATTTGTCCAACATCCTATTCTTGATAACTCACTTCTCTCTAAAAAGACAAAATGAGGTCACATGAACGTCTATATTTTTACTTGAAAACACAGTCAATCAAATGCCTTTTTATTTTTTATTTTGAAACTTATTTTTTATTTTGAAACTTATTTGTTTTGAACTTTGCTCGTTGTTTTATGGTACCCCCACCAACGTGCAAGATGAGTAATCTCCGATTGAACAGTGTTGGAAGTCAACACTCAGGAGCGCAGGTCGCTTGAGCAAACAGACCAATGGCTTGCACCCACATTCCGATGAAAGTTGAATAAGCAAACATGCGTTTGTGAGAGGATGAGAGACAAAGATATCAACTTTATCCATTTCATTTAACATTGTAGCTGTGGTTTACAATAATGGCATAAACTTGGAAACCCTGATGAGTCATTAGGGACACCTAACAACAGCTTTCAAAATTGCCCCATGTGTGGCATCTCTTGTCAATGTCAGGATTTACACGCAATTCTCCTCAAATTTCAGCCAGCCCGCATCAATTAGACCTTGCACCTTACGCTTCAGAGCCCTACAATGCTCAATGGAACGCCCCGGGGCTTCTCCGTGACAAGCACACGTTGCGTTCGAGTCGTATTCTCGGAGAAATGGAGGTTGATGAACCTTGGCTAGGGTTATGGCTACCATTGAATTATCAAGTAGGTATGGGATCAAGCCAGCATAGGACACTGGAATTGGGGTGAATTCTACAAGCTTTCTCGCTGCAAAATTCACTTCTTGGTTGGTGTTTTTGGTTTGTGCTAAAGGTGGTGTTCGTCATTGGGAGTGTGGTAGACAGACTTTGTGGTAGATTTAGGGATGGCCTTTGTGGATAACTGGGTGGTGGGTAAGGAGGAGGTTTGTTATTGGCTGAGTAATGACATTGTTGGGTTGGTGGGAAACTTGGCCGTATAGGAATGGCAGTCACAGCATGGGTTTCTCCCTCTTTCTCACCCTCTTCATTTGCCCCAGTTTTCTCAGTCGTCTAAGCAGGATGATTAAATTTGCCTCTTTTCAGATCCACTTCGATCCTTTCACTGGCGAAGACCAAATCCGCAAAGCTTGAAGGTGTGTAACCCACCATTTTTTTCATAGTAGAACACCGGTCACGTGTCTACTATCATTGTGATAAACTCTTTCTCTATTTTGGGGGTGCTACTTGAGTTGCCAAGTCTCTCCATCTTTGGGCATATTCTTTGAAAGATTCGTGCCCCCATTTTGCACACTTTTTGTAGTTGCATCCTATCCGGAGCCATATCAGAATTGTACTGATACTGCCTAATGAAGGCAACCATTAGGTCCTTCCAAGAATGGACTCAAGAAGGTTCCTAAGTTAGTATACCAGGCGACAGTTGTCCTAGTAAGACTTTCTCAGGAAAAATGTATTAGCAGTTTCTCATCTTTTGCGTATGCCCCCATCTTCCGACAGTACATCTTTAGATGGTTCTTGGAGCGAGTAGTCCCCTTGTACTTGCCAAAGTCCGGCACCTTGAACTTGGGAGGGGTGATGATATTGGGTTCTAGGAACAACTCTTTTAGGTTAGCAAAGACATAATCTTCACCTCCTTCAATGGCCCTGAGCCTTTCCTTTAGATGATCCACCTCTCCCTTTTCGGCCATAGCAGGAGGGGCTCTTCCCACCGCAAAATGCAATGGTTGTGGTTGTGGGCGAAACTGAGGGCCCTCCAAAGTGTTTTCAAAAGGTATACCACCAACTGCTTGCCCTTCAGTGGCATATCCGAGCCAAGGCTCGAAGTCAGCTAGATTGTGGTGGGGAATTTCTTGTGTCTCCCCCATGGTTTGAGAGATATGTGCCTGATCAGTTTGGGGTTGTTGGCTCTCAATGAGTATAGGAGTGGAGTTATTGACATTCTTATTGGGAGTGTACGCCACATTGGGTGGTGTATAGTTGGGAGGCAAGCCATATGATGGGAAGGCGTGCTCGTTTTGAATTTTCACATCATGGGGTCATCCGTACTTCCCAAATCTTTGCCTACCATATTTGAGGTTGGATGATTCATTTGCTTGAGGCCAGATGGGAGCATCGGGTTCACCTTAGCAACAGCGCTAATAGCGGCAACTATAACCGCATTGGCTTCCATTATCTTCTTCATGCTCATCATGGCCTTCATCATTGTGGCCATTTGCTCTTTTATGGCCTCCATTTTCGGCCTTCATCTTCTCTTGCACCTTCTCTGCTTCACCCATTACTCTAGCTCTAGTATGAGTTCGGTAAGGGCGCCGTAAAGCGTGTCCTTTTCTTTTTGATAAGTTCATTTTATTTTATTTTATTTTATTTTTCAAGGAAAGAATGCAATGAGCAATGCAACCAACGAAAAGCATGGATGCATGCGAATGATGTACAGTCGAAGTATTGCGAATTTTTACGCAGGATATGGGGTTGAATCAATTTAGATTTTCAACATGGTCCATGACATTTTTGTCAAGGTAAAACTGGAAGTAACAAGGACATCAACAATCCTAAATATGTTTGGCAGTAGACGAAGCAGTGATGTGACTCGATTCATCTTTTGCCCCAATTTTGCAAGACGGTTACTTCCATATTTCAACTTGACTTGATGAACCTTTTTGTAAAAGCATGAGCTTGGTTCAACCCTATAATCCAAGGAATGGCAATTCTGATCGCCAATACTTCAACAACATCTCATAGGGATGAATGACTCGGGCATACTTTAAGCTTATGCACGGAAAATGTAATTATGAAATTGAGATGCCCGAAGAAAACACCATTTCCTAGTTAACCATGCATTAGGTACCATGTTCAATTATTTTGTTTTTTAAGTGAAACGGGTTTATGATCCCAACATGGTTGGCTCGTGGTGCCTAACACATGAAACTAAGAATGTAGTGTGAAGTTTCACGCTTCCCCTTTTATGTTTTTTTGTTTTTTTTTGTAGAGGAAAACGCAAGGATGAGCAAACATGAAAACAAATGGTATGCAATTTTGCAGATCAAAAAGTTTGTTGAACGCATATGCATGATGATGCCATGACTTATGCAAAATGTGAGGCCGGAATATGATAACGGACAAATGCAGGATATGTCCATTATGATGTTATGAAGAGATGCTTATGCGATGCATGATATGAATGCATTTTACGGACACGAGAGCCCGGAAAATTATCTCTTCTTACTTGCGCATTTGGGGGCGCAGTGCCCCATGTGTACAATTAAGAAGGTGATATGGACCTTCCGGCTTCCCGTGACAAAGGACGAGACCAACATACAATGCATGCTAGAGATAAAATGTGGGAGTGATTTGATTTGCACAAGCTTTTTGGAGTAGAAACATGGGACCAACTCATTTTATTTCAAAAAGGAAGTCGTATCTAGTCAAGGTCTAAGAGACCATACAAGTTTCCTAACGATTTCTAATTATATGGGCCATTAAGTCTATCATATGCTGACAATAGCCGAGAAGCCCATGAATCTCTTCGGGGGCGGAGTAGGTGTCTGCCATCGCCTTGGCCTTGGCTAACAATCGGGGAAGTTCTTGACTCCCGTTCAAGGTAAGAGCAAACCGGTCCGTCCACATTGTTGCCTCTTGGTGCAATGAATCAATTACCCTTTCCCTTGCTTCCCTTTCTGCTGATATCTTGGCGTACTCATCCTCTAGCCTTTGCTCGTGAGTCGCCGCTAGATTTAGCTTCTCTTTGCACTTATCGATGATGGCCCACATATTCCCTTCAGTCTCGCTTAACTGTTGGGACAAATTTCTTTTCGACCTAAGGCAAACCTTTAGCTCGTCCTTCAAGATCATGCCTTTGACCCGTGATGATTCCTTTCACCTCTTCGGAGCTTGAGCTCACTATTGCTGCCCTATAAAGCCCCTCAAAACTTTGCTGGCACGTGTTCTTCCTTTTGGGCCTTCTTCGTTTCTCGTTCCAAGGCATCAGCGGTGGCCATATTGACGTCCCTTAGTTCATCATACTCTTTTCAGACTTTGATGGCTATGGACTTGAACTTCTCTTCGACTACTCGGGCTCTTTCAAGCTCTGCCTTTAGGGCTTGTACCTCATCACTTTCTTCCGAAGCTTTAACCTCATCGTCCCTCACAGTCTTTAGATTTGGGAGCCAATCCAATCCTTGTGTTCGGACTCTCAGCCACTTATGATAGCCGCCGATGATCCCATTACTGCTTCCCCTAAGCTCTCTGTCCTTTCTTCACGCCGCATCCCATGCCTTGCGAACTCCTTGGAGTACCCTCGCGTTGTAGTCACTAAAACCCCGTGCGATGAAAGGCGTGATGCTTTCGTCTAATGGCGCTCCTCTCATGGGGTAGCCAAGCTGTCTTATGGCGAGAACGGGATTATAATTAATACAACCCCTTGTTCCCATCAAGGGAACATTTGGACATCCTTCGCATGAAGATAGAATCTTGATTCTTCCTTCCTTCTAGCGAGGGAACCAATTAACAGACGCCCCCCCATGCTAGCCAAGAGTTGGTCCCAATTCGCCTTTCCTTTTTCGAAGCACGAGCGGTAACCTTGTAGCGGATAGACGGGCCTGCCTTCTTGGAGAAAAAGGTGTGAAACCAGCCCCACCTAGAGAGCTGGAGTACAGCAAACAATCCTTGCATTGCTTTCTTCACATCTTCGGTCGAAGGTGTCATATAGGTCGGCTAGCATAGCGACAACCGGACTTTCCTTGTGGTTATGATAGGCGAGAAAAACGTCGATCGCTGCCAGGTCCACCAACCCATCCACATTTGGAAAGAGGACTCCCTCGAAAATCAACAGTGTGAGAATATCTATGAATGGGGTCCACTCGCCTTTATCTGCCAAGATTCTTGCTTTTACCTCCAAATATTTTCTCGGTATTCCGACCACCCCATTTTCGACTTGCCTTTGGCGGTCTAATTCCTGCGCCGAGATTTGGACTTTTTTAGAAATTCTGGCCAATGAGGGGTAGAACCCTGAGAAGAGGTATGGTTTCCTTCCCCCTAGAGGACATCCTAGGATCTCTTCAAATTCTTCCACCATTGGTGATAGCTGGAAGTCCCCAAAGATGAAGCACCTCAACGGCCGATCATAATACTGGGCGAGGGAGGCAATTGGTTCCATGGAGACTTCTACCCTAGCTAGGTCCCAAATGCTTACCATAGGCTTTGCGGAAGGCTTGCCGTTGAAGTTGACCCATTAATTGCCCCAACTTTCGTAAACTGGTGACCTCTAAGCTCTTGATTTTGACTTGATAAAACCTCTTTTTAAGCGAAGGCTTTTGACTTGATCCCATGTTTTACTAAAGTGAAATAAAATCTAGTGCGAATCAAAACTCCAACATCTATCATGGGTGGAATGGATGCATGCATGATGGAATGCATATGACACAGATGCAATCTAGGAATGCGGGGGTCCGGGGAATTTGTCCCCTTCTTAGATACGACGTCTAGGGGTAGCGAAATGCCCCAACGCACGTTTTTAAGAAGGCGACACGGACCCTCCGTTGGTTTGTTTACAGTAGGGATCAAGACAGAACCCATATGCAATGCCTATGCAAAAGACACAATGCGGGAATGTGCACAGTATGACAATATTTACCGAACATAAGCAAAAGGGTATATGATACTCATGCATGGCAGTGTGAAAAATGGCACGCAGCGTGTTTGCTTCGTGCCCCTATTTAAGGGACCTATAAGGGAGAGAACTAACTAGGCTTTTAGCAATAATCCCCAAGGTAGTCATATCTCTCTTGATGGTTTCTAGAGGTATCATCCCCTTTGAAGAACATATTGTAGCAGTAGGGACTACTAGCAACAATAGGTTTTCAAAGAGAAAAGCTCTAGATGAGGGTTCACTGTAATCAAGCAAGTCGGAGACCTAGCATGATCACAGATTCACCTCCACTCCTTATGCTCCCATGAACCCGGGTATAGGGCCCTTTTTCACTCGCAGTGTGTGCAAATAGTGTTGGTGTTTGTGTGCATCAAATGAATAAATATTTACTTCATGAATACATTTAAAACACACTAAAAGCAACAAAGAGTTTATATACACAAGAACATAATGTAGGGAAACCAACAAAGGAGTAAGTCATGGTAAAGCATTTGCACAAGATTAAATGGCCTAACTCTCTAAAAAAAAGTCCCCAGTGGAGTCGCCAACTGTCGCAACCTACCCTTCGGCGGGAGGGCGACGCGTGACTCGCGGGATGCGTGTTCCACGAAAGGAATACGCGCGGAGTCGCCACCAACGTTTATTCGAGGAAAACGTCGGAAAAACCGGAAAAGACGCGATCTACGAACTTTTTAGTGAAAGGTTCGGGAGTTGTATTTACGCACGGGGAAGGTATTAGCACCCCACACGCCCGTCCCAAGGGACGGCAGCCTTTAATCGAATGTGCAAACATGACTTTGATTTTTATGTTCCCTTTTATGTTCTTATATCCTTTATACCCTTTTTATATTTTTTTTTCTTTTTTGTGGTCGACAAGGGTGTTTCCCTTTGCTCCTACGTATTCCTCAATTTGGGATGAGAAAATCAGACCTACGTAGTTCTTTCGGAACAAAGTATTTGGTTAAGTTTGTTTTTGTCTTTTTTTGCAAAATATGTTTTTATTGAACAAAAGGTCTTTTAAGGTGTTGGACCATTAAACGGTCTTTTGATTTTGAAAGATGAGAAACGTTAAGGCGTTGGACCATTAACGATCTCTTGTTTTTGAAAGGATAGAAACGTTAAGGCATTGGACCATTAACGATCTCTTATTTTTGAAAGGAGAGAAACGTTAAGGCATTGGACCATTAACGATCTCTTGGGGTGGTCGACAAAAGCGGGGCTTTTGCTCCTACGTATCCTCAATGAGGAACTCAGACCTACGTAGTTCTTTCTTATCAAATGATTCTTTTTTACTTAAGTGATGATCATTTTAAGGCGTTGGACCTTAAAAATGATCCATTTTACTTAGTGAGAAATTGAAATGACAAACTTCAAAAACCTATTTTTTGTGGACGAGCTTGACTAGGCGAGTTGATTTTAGCCTTTAGTTTCACTTTAGTTATTAATCAATTCGATTAAGAATGAGAAATCCCAAAGAGAAAACGTCCGATTGATTTTCCGCTTTATTTTACTAAAAAGATATTTTTTGATTATTATATTATTTTTTACCTCTTTTTGATTTCCAACGTGGTTACGGCACGACCGAACGGTCGGAATTGATTTTAACCGAAGTTAATGGATAATACAATTCAAACGTTCGGTGGAAATTTATTTTATTTTTAAGTTAAGCGAGAAACGACTTAAGTAAAATGGCTTAAGCACGTCAACAGGGGGTATAAAAAGTAAACAAAATGAGAATAAAAATGCACGAAACACAATGTGGACCACTACGGGTACATAGAATGAATCGAAAAGCTTGGTTCGAGGTACTTACCCGTTGAAGATCGAAGAACGATGAAGAACGAATGAAGAACGTCGAAGAACGGTTGAAACCTTTGCGAGATTCCTCACGGAAAACGTTACGGAAACGTTTCGGAAGCGCCTCGGCTTAGATTTTCTTCACGGAAACAATTTTTCCAAGCAAATTCGAAAGAGAGAGAAGTGCCTAAGGGGCTGGACCCCTTCCTTCTTCATTTCCTCCCCTATTTATAGCAAAATAGGGGAGGTGGTTGCCGCCCAGCTCGCCCAGGCGAGCTCAGCTCGCCCAGGCGAGCAGGGTTGCTTCCTCCAGAAGCAACCGCCTTCCGGAGGAATCTTCTGGAGGGCCCAAATGGGCCTGGGTGCTATTTGCACCCCCATTTTTACTAAGTACACCCCCCTCTGCTGTTTTTTGGTGATTCTTTTTTCGTAAATTTACGGAAACTTACGAATTTCGTAACGATACTTGTTTTCTTTCCATAATGTTACGGAACCTTGCGGATTACATAATCATCCCCTTTTTGACTTACGGAATGTTACGGAACCTCACTTAATTATGCAACGATGCTTCCATTTGATTTCCGATGTGTCACGGAAACTTACGGATTTGTGCATCAACATTTTTTGGTTTTTCGGCATGTCCTGGAATTTCATAAATTGCCTAATGATGGGTGCCAAGCACCTCACAAGGACCAAAGAATGGTCGCATGTCATCAAGCAAAGGTCCCCGGACGAAATTAGGGTATGACACCCATGAATTGCGTTTTCGTTCATGTGTCCTCCACCCTAGAGTTTGGAGCCATGCGCAGTGATTGCTTAGTGCAATTCTCCATTCTCAACCCTTTTTCGGAGCCCTATGAATAGTGATTTCGTTCATGTGTCCTCCACCCTAGAGTTTGGAGCCATGCGAAATGATTGCGTAGTGCAATTCTCCATTCTCAACCTTTTTTCGGAGCCCCATGAATTGCGATTTCGTTCATGTGTCCTCCACCTTCTAGTTTGGAGCCATGCGTAGTGATTGCTTAGTGCAATTCTCCATTCTCAACCTTTTTTTGGAGCCCATGAATTGCGTTTTCATTCATGCGTCCTCCACCCACGAGTTTGGAGCCATGCGTAGTGATTGCTTAGTGAAATTCTCCATTCTCAATCTTTTTCGGTGCCCCATGAATTGCATTTTCGTTCATGTGTCCTCCACCCTCGAGTTTGGAGCCATGCGTAGTGATTGCTTAGTGCAATTCTCCATTCACAACCTTTTTTCGGAGCCCCATGAATTGCGTCTTCGTTCATGCGTCCTCCACCTTCGAGTTTGGAGCCATGCGTAGTGATTGCTTAGTGTAATTCTCCATTATCAACCCTTTTCCGGAGCCCCATGAATTGCGTTTTCGTTCATGCGTCCTCCAACCACGAGATTGGAGCCAAGCGTAGTGATTGCTTAGTGCAATTCTCCATTCTCAACCCTTTTTTGGAGCCCATGAATTGCGTTTTCGTTCATGCGTCCTCCATTTTCGAGTTTGGAGCCATGCGTAGTGATTGCTTAGTGCAATTATCCATTCTGAATCTTTTTCGGAGCCCCATGAATTGCATTTTCGTTCATGTGTCCTCCACCTTCGAGTTTGGAGCCATGCGTAGTGATTGCTTAGTGCAATTCTCCATTCTCAACCATTTTTCGGAGCCCCATGAATTGCGTTTTCGTTCATGCGTCCTCCACCTTCGAGTTTGGAGCCATGCGTAGTGATTGCTTAGTGCAATTCTCCATTCTAAACCCTTTTTTGGAGCCCATGAATTGCGTTTTCGTTCATGCGTCCTCCATTTTCGAGTTTGGAGCCATGCGTAGTGATTGCTTAGTGCAATTATCCATTCTCAATCTTTTTCGGAGACCCATGAATTGCGTTTTCGTTCAAGCGTCCTCCACCCACGAGTTTGGAGCCATGCGTAGTGATTGCTTACTGCAATTCTCCATTCTCAACCCTTTTTCGGAGCCCATGAATTACGTTTTCGTTCATGCGTCCTCCACCCACGAGTTTGGAGCCATGCGTAGTGATTGCTTAGTGCAATTCTCCATTCTCAACCCTTTTTCGAACCCACATGAATTGCGTTTTCGTTCATGCGTCCTCCACCCACCAGTTTGGAGCCATGCGTAGTGATTGCTTAGTGCAATTCTCCATTCTCAACCTTTTTTCGGAGCCCCATGAATTGCGTTTTCGTTTATGTGTCCTCCACCTTCGAGTTTGGAGCCATGCGTAGTGATTGCTTAGTGCAATTCTCCATTCTCAATCTTTTTCGGAGCCCCATGAATTGCGTTTTCGTTCATGGGTCCTCCACCTTCGAGTTTGGAGCCATGCGTAGTGATTGCTTAGTGCAATTCTTCATTCTCAATCTTTTTCGGAGCCCCATGAATTGCGTTTTCGTTCATGCATCCTCCACCCACGAGTTTGGAGCCATGCGTAGTGATTGCTTAGTGCAATTCTCCATTCTCAACCCTTTTTTGGAGCCCATGAATTGCGTTTTGGTTCATGCGTCCTCCATTTTCGAGTTTGGAGCCATGCGTAGTGATTGCTTAGTGCAATTATCCATTCTCAATCTTTTTCGGAGCCCCATGAATTGCATTTTCGTTCATGTGTCCTCCACCTTCGAGTTTGGAGCCATGTGTAGTGATTGCTTAGTGCAATTCTCCATTCTCAACCATTTTTCGGAGCCCCATGAATTGCGTTTTCGTTCACGCGTCCTCCACCTTCGAGTTTGGAGCCATGCGTAGTGATTGCTTAGTGCAATTCTCCATTCTCAACCCTTTTTCGAACCCCCATGAATTGCGTTTTCGTTCATGCGTCCTTCACCCACGAGTTTGGAGCCATGCGTAGTGATTGCTTAGTGCAATTCTCCATTCTCAACCCTTTTTTGGAGCCCATGAATTGCGTTTTCGTTCATGCGTCCTCCATTTTCGAGTTTGGAGCCATGCGTAGTGATTGCTTAGTGCTATTATCCATTCTCAATCTTTTAAGGAGCCCCATGAATTGCATTTTGGTTCATGTGTCCTCCACCTTCGAGTTTGGAGCCATGCGTAGTGATTGCTTAGTGCAATTATCCATTCTCAACCTTTTTTCGGAGCCCCATGAATTGCGTTTTCGTTCATGCGTCCTCCACCTTCGAGTTTGGAGCCATGCGTAGTGATTGCTTAGTGCAATTCTCCATTCTCAACCCTTTTTTGGAGCCCATGAATTGCGTTTTCGTTCATGCGTCCTCCATTTTCGAGTTTGGAGCCATGCGTAGTGATTGCTTAGTGCAATTATCCATTCTCAATCTTTTTCGGAGCCCCATGAATTGCGTTTTCGTTCAAGCGTCCTCCACCCACGAGTTTGGAGCCATGCGTAGTGGTTGCTTACTGCAATTCTCCATTCTCAACCCTTTTTCGGAGCCCATTGTCGCAACCTACCCTTCGGCGGGAGGGCGACGAGAGACTCGCGGGATGCGTGTTCCACGAAAGGAATACGTGCGGAGTCGCCACCAACGTTTATTTGAGGAAAACGTCGGAAAAACCGGAAAAGACGCGATCTACGAACTTTTAAGTGAAAGGTTCGGGAGTTGTATTTACGCACGGGGAAGGTATTAGCACCCCACACGTCCGTCCCAAGGGACGGCAGCCTTTAATCGAATGTGCAAACATGACTTTGATTTTTACGTTCCCTTTTATGTCCTTATATCCTTTATACCCTTTTTATATTTTTCCCTTTTTTGTGGTCGACAAGGGTGTTTCCCTTTGCTCCTACGTATTCCTCAATTTGTGATGAGGAAATCAGACCTACGTAGTTCTTTCTTATCAAGTGATTCTTTTTTACTTAAGTGGTGATCATTTTAAGGCGTTGGACCTTAAAAATGATCCATTTTACTTAGTGAGAAAATGAAATGACAAACTTCAAAAGCCTATTTTTATGGACGAGCTTGACTAGGCGAGTTGATTTTAGCCTTAGTTTCACTTTAGTTATTAATCAATTCGATTAAGAATGAGAAATCCCAAAGAGAAAAAAACGTCCGATTGATTTTCCGCTTTATTTTACTAAAAGATGTTTTTTTGATTATTATATTATTTTTTACCTCTTTTTGATTTCCAACGTGGTTACGGCACGACCGAACGGTCGGAATTCATTTTAACCGAAGTTAACGGATAATACAATTCAAACGTTCGGTGGAAATTGATTTTGTTTTTGAGTTAAGCGAGAAATGACTTAAGTAAAATGGCTTAAGCACGTCAACAGGGGGTATAAAAAGTAAACAAAACGAGAATAAAAATGCACGAAACACAATGTGGACCACCATGGGTGCATAGAATGAATCGAAAAGCTTGGTTCGAGGTACTTACCCGTTGAAGATCGAAGAACGATGAAGAACGAATGAAGAACGTCGAAGAACGGTCGAAACCTTCGCGAAGTTCTTCACAGAAAACGTTACGGAAACGTTTCGGAAGCGCCTCGGCTTAGATTTTTCTTCACGGAAACAATTTTTCCAAGCAAATTCGAAAGAGAGAGAAGTGCCTAAGGGGCTGAACCCCTTCCTTCTTCACTTCCTCCCCTATTTATAGCAAAATAGGGGAGGTGGTTGCCGCCCAGCTCGCCCAGGCGAGCTCAACTCGCCCAGGCGAGCCAGGTTGCTTCCTCCAGAAGCAACAGCCTTCTGGAGGAATATTCTGGAGGGCCCAAGTGGGCCTGGGTGCTATTTGCACCCCCATTTTTACTAAGTACACCCCCTCTGCTGTTTTTTGGTGATTCTTTTTTCGTAAAGTTACGGAAACTTACGAATTTCGTAACGATACTTGTTTTCTTTCCGTAATGTTACGGAACCTTGCGGATTACATAATCATCCCCCTTTTGACTTACGGAATGTTACGGAACCTCACTTAATTATGCAACGATGCTTCCGTTTGATTTCCGGTGTGTCACGGAAACTTACGGATTGTGCATCAATATTTTTTTGGTTTTTCGGCATGTCCTGGAATTTCACAAATTGCCTAATGATGGATGCCAAGCACCTCACAAGGACCAATGAAAGGTCGCATGTCATCAAGCAAAGGTCCCCGGACGAAATTAGGGTATGACAGTTGCCCCTCTTTACTTGTCTTTTATTGGAGATAAAAGGAAAGTAAAGATAAGACACTAATTTCGTTCCTCTCGATTTGACGAGAGTCGCGGGTGACCATAAAACCTCCACATGCAAATGACTTGTTGTTCCCAGAATTTCACAAATTGCCTAATGATGGATGCCAAGCACCTCACAAGGACCAAAGAATGGTCGCATGTCATCAAGCAAAGGTCCCCGGACGAAAATCAGTGTATGACACTAATTTCACTCCTCTCGGTTGACGAGAGTCGCGGGTGACCATGACTTGTCGCTCCTAGAATTTCACAAATTGCCTAATGATGGATGCCAAGCACCTCACAAGGACCAAAGAATGGTCGCATGTCATCAAGCAAAGGTCCCCGGACGAAAATTAGTGTATGACACTAATTTCGCTCCTCTCGGTTGACGAGAGTCGCGGGTGACCATGAAATTTCCACATGTAAATGACTTGTTGTTCCCGGAGGAATAAAAGGTACAGAAGACTATGTCAGCCTCTGCATGCTATCAAGCGTTCTGTCTTACAGATAGCAAAAGAATGTTTATACGGATAACCACTTGGGTATTTCCGCGTATCATCGGGCCCGCCGCCTCTGCATGACACAAGGGTGCGGATAACCGTAAGGTATCTCCGCGTATCATCGGGCCCGCCGCCTCTGGATGATACAAGGGTGCAGAATGACCAAATTTTGTCTCTGCTAGTCATCGGGCCTGCCGCCTCTGGATGACAAAAGGGTGCGGATAACCGTAAGGTATCTCCGCGTATCATCGGGCCCGCCGCCTCTGGATGATACAAGGGTGCAGAATGACCAAATTTGGTCTCTGCTTGTCATCGGGCTCGCCGCCTCTGGATGACAAAAGGGTGCGGATAACCGTAAGGTATCTCCGCGTATCATCGGGCCCGCCGCCTCTGGATGATACAAGGGTGCAGAATGACCAAATTTGGTCTCTGCTTGTCATCGGGCCCGCCGCCTCTGGATGACAAAAGGGTGCGGATAACCGTAAGGTATCTCCGCGTATCATCGGGCCCGCCGCCTCTGGATGATACAAGGGTGCAAAATGACCAAACTTGGTCTCTGCTTGTCATCGGGCCCGCCGCCTCTGGATGACAAAAGGGTGCGGATAACCGTAAGGTATCTCCGCGTATCATCGGGCCCGCCGCCTCTGGATGATACAAGGGTGCAGAATGACCAAACTTGGTCTCTGCTTGTCATCGGGCCCGCCGCCTCTGGATGACAAAAGGGTGCGGATAACCGTAAGGTATCTCCGCGTATCATCGGGCCCGCCGCCTCTGGATGATACAAGGGTGCAGAATGACCAAATTTGGTCTCTGCTTGTCATCGGGCCCGCCGCCTCTGGATCACAAAAGGTTGCGGATAACCGTAAGGTATCTCCGCGTATCATCGGGCCCGCCGCCTCTGGATGATACAAGGGTGCAGAATGACCAAACTTGGTCTCTGCTTGTCATCGGGCCCGCCGCCTCTGGATGACAAAAGGGTGCGGATAACCGTAAGGTATCTCCGCGTATCATCGGGCCCGCCGCCTCTGGATGACAAAAAGGTGCGGATAACCGTAAGGTATCTCCGCGTATCATCGGGCCCACCGCCTCTGGATGATACAAGGGTGTACGTCACATGACCTCAGGGTCAGTATGACAAAGATTATGGGGCGGCCGACAAAAGCAAGGCTCTTGCTCCTACGTATCCTCCAATGAGAAACTCAGACCTACGTAGTTCTGGATAACTTGTGAGACTTGAAAAGTCTCCATCGGAAAATGCTGACATCTCCGGAAAGGGCGCAGATGACCACATTGGCCTCTGCTCGTCAATCACACTTGGGGTCACTGAATGACGAGGTGCGGATAATCGTAAGGTGTCTCCGCGGGCTACCAGCTCTTGAGTCATGGCAACAAAAGGCGGTGTGGTCGACAAAAGCGAGGCTCTTGCTCCTACGTATCCTCCAATGAGGAACTCAGACCTACGTAGTTCTGGATAACTTGTGAGACTTGAAAAAGTCTCGGTGTTTTGTCCACTAAAATGCAAACATGCTTTAGCAAAGAGACAAATATTCCAACTGTTTAGTGCAGCATATGCTTTTTTGAGTGACAAACAATGCGTCTACCAGGGAAGGAGAGTCTGCTGATGGGATCCCCCATAACCATAAATGAGATTTTGGATGTTAGCATTTCGTTTCTAAATGACCATTTAGAGGAAACACTGGGTTCGACAAAAATAGAAGAAATCCACTCAAAGTGTATCAATCTCGCACAGGTAAGTGTTTCATCCTAATTCCGAACCATAGATATGTCATGACTTGACTTTGCAAATTATTTCCTATCAAATCAAAAATTACATGCGTGATCATGGATCAATAGGACTTCCCTTGGGAATGGGTTCTTTTGGTGGTTTTTTTTTTTCGGCTTTTGTGTGTTTTTGGCTTTTGATTTTTCTGGCTTTTTCCTTTTCTGTTCTGGTTTAGTGCGGGGCGAAAAAAGGTTGCTAGCGCACAAGATTTTGCTTGGCAACTAAAGGGGGAAGACCATTTTAGGTCATGGTTCCCTTTCCTTCTTTTTATTCATTTGGTGACAATTCTGTATTGTTCAGATATTGTCCGGTCCAAAGACCTTTCTGCATATTATTTTTTTTTTGATCGGGAACTTTCTTCCCTTTCTTCTTCTCTTTTTTCTTTCTCCCATTCTTTGATTGGGAATTTTCTTTCTTTTCTTTTTGCTTTCTCCCACTCTTTGATTGGGAATTCCCTTTCCTCTCTTTTTTTCCTTTGATTGGAAATTTTCCTTCTCTCCTTTTTTGCTTCCTCTTTGATTGGAAATTTTCCCTCTCCCCTTTTTATTTGCTTCCGAGGGTAAGAATTGACATTCTCACCCTGGGTCAAGGTTTATGGTGAGTCAGGATTTTGGCTCAAAGCTTGTAGAATGGCTAGACACGATACATGTCAGGGTTTGGTTTGGTTCAAGGATAAAAGGGATGCCCCACATTATTTCCATGACACAAATGCAAAAATGATGATTTGGAAATTTTATGCAAAACTGGTCATGCATGCACCTATGTGGATGCTCAAGTGTCAAATTTTTATGGTCATGTGATGCTAGGGCTCAGGATTCATTTCCTCTATTTTAAATCAACCCAATGTTTCCAAAATATGTTCTTTTATCAATTTGTGCATTCATCCGAGTCCATTTTGGGCGTCTGGGAAAATCTTCACAGCATTCACCCTTCAGGTGTATACACATTTTTTCAAAAACTAGTTATGATCAGTGAATTTTTCCAAAGAAAAGTTGGAAGTCATCTCTTTTCAAAAGCATGTTGGTTTTTCAGCTTGACAACTTATTTTTCTTTTTCTCCTTCTTTTTTTTTATCATTATCATTTGTTTATTTCTTTTTCTTGTTTGTTTTTTTTTCTTCTTTTTTTTTTCATGAGGTATTTTGCTACCTAAACATGTGCATATTTTTGTGAGGTATTTTTGCTATATACATGCATATCCAAGGTATCTTGCCACCTAAACATACATATATATGTTTTGCGAGGTATTTTTTTGCTACATACATGCATATCCAAGGTATCTTGCTACCTAAACATACATATATATATTTTGTGAGGTATCTTTTTGCTACATACATGCATATCTAAGGTATCTTGCTACCTAAACATACATATATATATTTTGTGAAGTGTGTTTTTGTTTACATACATGCATATCTAAGGTATCTTTCTACCTAAACATACATATATATATTTTGTGAGGTATGACTACCTTCCGAGCTTGTGCTCGTTTTATTTAAATTCCTAGGATCATGAGCAACTAGGTGTGTCCTACTATGAAAAGTGATCAAATAACAAGCATAGATTTAAAAGGTACTAGGTTGCCTCCTAGTAGCGCTTCTTTAACGTCTTTAGCTGGACGCCTTATGACTTGTCGGTCACTGACCTAATACTTTGCTTACCTTTGGCTTTGGAGTTGGTCGCCTATGGGTCGGCCATGTGTCGTAGGCAACGCTCTAACCTTTTTATGGATGAGCTGAGGTGAACTCTAGAGATGGTGGTGGTGTGTCTATTGCCCGCTACCGGCCATCCCAATGCTGATGTGGTGTTTCGCCCTGCGCCTGCCTGGGGGCGCAGTACTTCTTGATAAAAGCACGATTAGTTGGGGGCCTGATGCCCTTGCTGGAGGTGACAGGTACTCCGTGGAACTGACAGAGACCCGTAATTAGAGCTTGACAACTCCAAGACCCTGTTGGACTTCTTCGGGTCCACTGGGTGTCTTGCAGGCGCGATCCCTGCAAACAATAGATGAAATCAGAAATCAGTTGAGCGATGTGCATACTTACCTATGATGACGTGACCTTGCCGGGGGGGTACGGGCACCCTGTAGGACTGATAGAGGCCCGTAACCAGAGCTGGAAACCCCAGGGCCCTGTTGGACTTTTCCGGGTCCACTGGGTGTCTTTGTGGGTGCGATCCCTGCAAACAATAGATGGTATCAGAAATCAGTTGAACCATATGCATACTTACCCATGTCGGGACGACACAGACCAACTGATACTTTTGCAGGGGGAGATTGGCATTGCGGTCGCTGGGCAGAATGTTGCTAAGTAGCAATGTCATCTATATCTGTGTAAGAGTGGTCATGTTGGTGCGCATGATCCGCACTCGTCTCTTTGCAGCGGCACGGGTGAAATCTTGCCCCGGTATGCATAGTAGCTGTGTGATAGCCTCCCTCTCTGGTTGTGCTCGCACAGTTGGCCGTCCTCCAATATCAGGGGGTGGCCCAGGAACCGTTAAAAGGAAACTACTGGTCCCTTAACCGGGAGTGCAAGTCTTGGTTAAGCATTTAAGGATAGAGGACCTTAAATTCTCTTAAGGTGCGGATGTGGAGCACACTGAAAATGAGGACACGTAGCCCTCTAAAGGTGAGGGCGTGCAACCCTCTCAAGGCGAGGATGTTTAGTCCTCTGGAGGTGAGGGCGTGTAGTCCTCTCAAGGTGAGGGCGTGCAGCCCTCTGTTGGCGAGGACGTGTAGTCCTCTAAAGGTGAAGGCGTGTAGCCCTCTGTTGGCGAGGACGTGTAGTCCTCTAAAGGTGAGGGCGTGTAGCCCTACGAAGGTGAGGACATGCAGTCCTCTGATGGCGAGGGCGTGTAGCCCTCTGAAGGTGAGGACGTGTGGTCCTCTAAAGGTGAGGGCGTGTAGCCCTACGAAGGTGAGGACATGTAGTCCTCTGAAGGTGAGGGTAACTAGTACCCAAGGCAAGGGCGAGTAGCCATCTCAAGGCGAGGACGTGTAGTCCTCTGGAGGTGAGGGCATGCAGCCCTCTGATGGTGAGGACATGTAGTCCTCTCAAGGCGAGGACGTGTAGTCCTCTGGAGGTGAGGGCGTGCAGCCCTCTGATGGTGAGGACATGTAGTCCTCTCAAGGCGAGGACGTTTAGTCCTCTCAAGGTGAGGACGTGCAGTCCTCTGAAGGCGAGGATGTGTAGTCCTCTAAAGGTGAGGGCATGTAGCCCTACAAAGGTGAGGACATGTAGTCCTCTGAAGGTGAGGGTAACTAGTACCCAAGGCGAGGGCGGGTAGCCCTCTCAAGGCGAGGACGTGTAGTCCTCTGGAGGTGAGGGCGTGCAGCCCTCTGATGGTGAGGACATGTAGTCCTCTCAAGGCGAGGACGTGTAGTCCTCTCAAGGCGAGGACGTGTAGTCCTCTCAAGGCGAGGACGTGTAGTCCTCTCAAGGCGAGGACGTGTAGTCCTCTCAAGGTGAGGACGTGGAGTCCTCTGAAGGCGAGGATGTGTAGTCCTCTGAAGACCAGGGTACTAGTACCCGAGGGTCCATCCTTATGAGAAAGCATGAGATCGACTCATCGAGAGAGCCGGTCATCCCAAATTCAAAAGATTTGGACATTTAGATGTAGGGAATCTATGTAGTTAACATGATTTTAAGGGATGCAAATGCATGCAACCTTTGTTGTGAAATTTGGGTAAATGCGGACTTTATATGAAACAATGCAATGTAATGGAAAGTTGTACAATGTTCATGGCATTCTTTCCCTATTTTGTGATTTTGATTTTGATTTGATTTTTTTTTTTTTTGGAAAACACAGATTGACTGCCCTTTTGAAAAAGGTGATAATTCATGCAACCTCATCCTATCTTTTTGCAAATCTCTCCGGGAACTCCCTCAGAGTGTATGTTCTTTTTTATTTAGTCACTTGACCATTTTGGAGTGACGGCAATGGAGTCGTTTGATGTTTAATCAATCCATTGAAATCCTAGGGTTTGTCCCCTTTTTTTTGTTTAAAAACATCGATGGGTGAGAACTTTTGATCGGCCCCTATGTTCACTTGAGGCTCATGCACGGTGCCCCTCATTGCCCCAGTGTAAGGCTTTGAGGTACCAATCGTTGTCTTTCGTCATGACCTTGTAGCTGGGAACCTATTGAGTGAGAACTTCTAATCTGCCCCTAGGTTCGTTTGAGGTTTATGCATGGGGCCTTTCATTGCCCCAGTGTAGGGCTTAGAGGTACCAATTTTTGTCTTGTTTTCACAACCTCGTAGTGAGGAAGAATGAAAGACGCAATTGATTCTTGCAAAAAGAATTTTCCAAGGACGAGAAATAGTTGAAGGATTTTTCAGCTGATGGATTAAGTCAAATGACTCCTATGTAGAAGCAAGATGTTTTGATGTCTTGATGATGCTAAAGGATCAAGTGCTTCTAAGTTTTATTCAAGACAAGAATCCAAGAAAGTCAAGATATATGATCAAGTTGATTTCTAGAATCTTTTGGAAGAAGTTTCCAAATTGAAAAAACAAAAGGTTTGACCAAAGAATTCTATCATTTCAAATTGAGATTTGCTCTCCGGTAATCGATTACCAGCAGCTGAAAATGTTTTAATTCAAATTTTTAAAACCTGTAATTATTTACACAAGTCTTGTAATCGATTACCAGAGGGGATTTTCGGAAAATAATTTCCAAGAGTTACATCTATTCAAATGGTTTATGAATGGGCATCAAAGGTGACTTGGAAGCACGAATTTAAAGAGAGTTTTCATTGCCCACAAAGTTTATCCTCTCAAAAGATTAAGAGTTTTTCTGAACTGAACTGTCTTATCCTCTCAAAAAGATTCTTTGGTCAACCACTTGCATATTCAATAAGGAATTTTGATTGGTCTTTATTGTACAATCTATCCCTTTTAAGAGAGATTTCTTCTTCTCTTCTTCTTACTTCTGAAAAGGGATTAAGAGACTGAGAGTCTCTTATTGTAGAGGATTCTTGAACACAAGGGAAGGGTTGTCCCTGTGTGGTTCAGACTTTGTAAAAGGAGTTTTACAAAGAGAGTGGAAAATCTCAAGTGGGTTTCTTGAGGACTGGACGTAGGCGCGGGAAGTGGCCGAACCAGTATAAATCAAGTTTGCATTCCTCTCTTCCTTCAAACTTCTTTTATTGCTATTTATCTTTTGCTTTAAAGAAGTTTATTTTGATTTGTCTTTTGAGTAATTCATGTTAAGGGTGCATTGTTAATCCAAAAAGAAAGAGTGATAGTTCAATTGGGGAATAGTCTTTGCATCTTAATTCAACCCCCCTTTTTCTTAAGGTAACTGAGGCCATTTGTCCAACATCCTATTCTTGACAACTCGCTTCTCTAAGAAGACAAACTTTTTGGAATGATAAAATAAAGTCACATGAATGTCTATATTTTTACTTGAAAACACAGTCAATCAAATGCCTTTTTATTTTTTTTTATTTTGAAACTTATTTTTTTATTTTGAAACTTATTTGTTTTGAACTTTACTCGTTGTTTTACGGCACCCCCACCAACGTGCAAGACGAGTAATCTCTGATTGAACAGTCTTGGAAGTCAACACTTAGGAGCGCCCACATTCTGGTGAAAGTTGAATAAGAAAACATGCGTTTGTGAGAGGATGAGGGACAAGGATGTCCATTTTATCCATATCATTTAGCATTGTAACTGTGGTTTATAATAATGGCATAAACTTGAAAATCCTGATGAGTCATAACAACAACTTCCAGAATTGCCCCATGTATGGTGTTGCTTGTCAATGTTATGATTCAACAAGCGATTCCCCTCAAATTTCAGCCAGCCCGTATCAATTAGACTTCACACTTTATGCTTCGGGGTCATACAATGCTCAATGGAATGCCCCAGGGCTCCTCCACGATAAGCACACGTTGCATTCGAGTCGTATCCTCAGAAAAATGGAGGTTGAGGAACCTTGGTTGGGGTTATGGCTACCATTGATTTATTGAGTGGACATGGGATCAAGTTTAGCATATGACAACGGAATTTGGGGTGAACCCTACAGGCTTTTTGCTGCAAAATTCCTTTTTGTTGGTGTTTTTTGGTTTGTGCTAAAGGTGGTCTTCGTCATTGGAAGTGCGGTAGACAGGCTTTGTGGTTGATTTAGGGATGGCCTTTGTGGATAACTAGGTGGTGGGTAAGGAAGAGGTTTGTTATTGACTGAGTAATGACATTGTTGGGTTTGGTGGGAAACTTGGCCGTATAGGAATGACAGTCACAGCATGGGTTTCTCCCTCTTTCTCACCCTCTTCATTTGCCCCAGTTTTCTCAGTCGTCCTAGTAGGATGATCAAATTTGCCTCTTTTCGGACCCACATCGATCCTTTCACTGGCGAAGACCAAATCCGCAAAGCTTTGAGGGTGCGTAGCCCACCATCTTTTCATAGTAGAGTATCGATAATGTGTCTACCATCACGATTATCGTCTCCCTTTCCATCATTGGGGGTACCACCTGGGCCGCCAGATCCCTCCACCTTTTAGGCGTGTTCTTTGAAAGATCTGTCCCCCTTTTTGCACATGTTATGTAGTTGCATCCTATCCGAAACCATATCAAAATTGTACTGATACTGCCTAACAAAGGCAACCATTAGGTCCTTCCAAGAATGGACTCGGGAAGGTTCCAAGTTAGTGTACCAGGTAACAGCTACCCCAGTAAGACTTTCTTGGAAGGAATGTATTAGCAATTCCTCATCTTTTGCGTATTCCCCATCTTCTGACAATACATCTTTAGATGGTTCTTGGGACAAGTAGTCTCCTTGTACTTGTCAGAGTCCAGCACCTTGAACTTGGGAGGGGTGATGATATTAGGTACTAGGAACAACTCTTCTAGGTTAGCAAAGGCATAATCTTTACCTCCTTCAATGGCCCTGAGCCTTTCCTCTTTCTCATTTCTGCCATAGCATGAGGGTTTTTAACCGCTGTGGAATGTGAGGGTTGTGGTTGTGGGTGACACTAAGGGCCCTCCAAAGTGTTTTGCAGGGGTATACCACCAACTGCTTGCCCTTCAGTGGCATATCCGAGGCAAGGCTCAAAGTCGGCTAGATTGTGGTGGGGCATTCCATGTGTCTCCTCCATGGGTCGAGAGACATGTGCATGATCAGATTGAGGTTGTTGGCTCTTAATGAGTATGGAAGTGGAGTTATTGACATCCTCATTGGGAATGTACGCCACATTGGGTGGTGTATAGTTTGGGAGGCAAGCCATATGGCGGGAAGGCGTGCTTGTTTTGAATTTGCACATCATGGGGTCATCCGTACTTCCCAAATCTTTGCCTACCATATTTGAGGTTGGATGATTCATTTGCTTGAGGCCAGATGGGAGCATCGGGTTCACCTTAGCAATAGCGCTAGTAGCGGCAACTATAATCGCATTGGTTTCCATTATCTTCTTCATGCTCATCATGGCCTCCATCATTGTGGCCTTTTGCTCTTTCATGGCCTCCATGTCGGCCTTCATCTTCTCTTGCACCTCCTCTTCTTCACCCATTACTCTAGCTCTAGCACGAGTTCGGTAAGGGCGCCGTAAAGCGTGTCCTTTTCCTTTTGATAACAATGATTAAGTTCATTTTTTATTTTATTTTATTTTTCAAGGAAAGAATGCAATGAGCAATGCAACCAATGAAAAGCATGGATGTATGCGAATGATGTACAGTTGAAGTATTGCGAATTTTTACGCAGGATATGGGGTTGAATCAATTTAGATTTTCAACATGGTCCATGACATCTTTGTCAAAGTGAAACTGGAAGTAACAAGGACATCAACAATCCTAAATATGTTTGGCAGTAGATGAAGCAGTGATGTGACTCGATTCATCTTTTGCCCCAATTTTGCAAGACGGTTACTTCCATATTTCAACTTGACTTGATGAACCTTTTTGTAAAAGCATGAGCTTGGTTCAACCCTATAATCCAAGGAATGGCAATTCTGATCGCCAATACTTCAACAACATCTCATAGGGATGAATGACTCGGACATACTTTAAGCTATGCATGGAAAATGTAATTATGAAATTGAGATGCCCGAAGAAACACCATTTCCTAGTTAACCATGCATTAGGTACCATGTTCAATTATTTTGTTTTGTTGTTGTGTGTGTTTTTTTTAGAAATGGGTTTATGATCCCAACATGGTTGGCTCATGGTTCCTAACACATGCAACTAAGAATGTAGTGTGAAGTTTTCACGCTTCCTCTTTTTTGTTTTTGTTTTGTAGAGGAAAACACAAGGATGAGCAAACATGAAAACAAATGGTATGCAATTTTGCAGATCAAAAAGTTTGTTGAACGCATATGCATGATGATGCCATGACTCATGCAAAATGTGAGGCTGGAATATGATAACGGACAAATCCAGGAACGATATGTTCATTATGATGTTATGAAGAGATGCTTATGCGATGCATGATATGAATGCATTTTACGGACATGAGAGCCCGGAAAATTATCTCTTCTTACTTGCGCATTTGGGGGCGCAGTGCCCCCATGTGTACAATTAAGAAGGTGATATGGACCTTCCGGCTTCCCGTGACAAAGGACGAGACCAACATACAATGCATGCTAGAGATAAAATATGGGAGTGACTTGATTCGCACTGATTTTTGGAGTAAAAACGTGGGATAAACTCATTTTTTTCAAAAAGTTATAACTAGTCAAGATCTGAGCGACAATACAAACTTCCTAGCGGTTTCTAATCATATGGTCCATTAAGTCTATCATATGCTGACAATAACTGAGAAGTCCATGGATCTCCTCGGGGGCGGAGTAGGTGTCCGCCACTGCTTTGGCCTTGGCTAGCAATGGGGGAAGTTCTTGACTCCTGTTCAAAGTAAGAGCAAATCGGTCCGTCCACATTGTTGCCTCTTGGTGCAATGAATCAATTACCCTTTCCCTTGCTTCCCTTTCTGCTGATATCTTGGCGTACTCATCCTCTAGCCTTTGCTCGTGAGTCGCCGCTAGATTTAGCTTCTCTTTGCACTTATCGATGATGGCCCACATATTCCCTTCAGTCTCGCTTAACTGTTGGGACAAATTTCTTTTCGACCTAAGGCAAACCTTTAGCTCGTCCTTCAAGATCATGCCTTTGACCCGTGATGATTCCTTTCACCTCTTCGGAGCTTGAGCTCACTATTGCTGCCCTATAAAGCCCCTCAAAACTTTGCTTTGGTCGTGTTCTTCCTTTCGGGCCTTCTTGGTTTCTCATTCCAAGGCTTCATCGGTGGCCATATTGACATCCCTTAGTTCATCATACTTTTTTCAGACTTTGATGACTATGGACTTGAACTTCTCTTCGACTACCCAGGCTCTTTCAAGCTCTGCCTTTAGGGCTTGTACCTCATCACTTTCTTCTGAAGCTTTAACCTCATCGTCTCTCACAGTCTTTAGATTTGGGAGCCAATCCAGTCCTTGTGTTCGGACTCTCAGCCACTTATGATAGCCGCCGATGATCCCATTACTGCTTCCCCTAAGCTCTCTGTCCTTTCTTCACGCCGCATCCCATGTCTTGCGAACTCCTTGGAGTACCCTCGCGTTGTGGTCACTGAAACCTCGTGCGATGAAAGGCGTGATGCTTTCGTCTGATGGCCCTCCTCTCATGAGACATCCTTCGCATGAAGATAGAATCCTGATTCTTCCTTCCTTCTAGCAAGGGAACCATTTAACAGACGCCCCTCCATGCTAGCCAAGAGTTGGTGTACAACAAACAATTCTTGCGCCGCTCTTTTCACATCCCCGGTCGAACGTGTCATACATGGCCAAAATGGCGACGACCGGGCTTTCCTTGCCATGATGAAAGGCGAGGAAAGCGTCAATCGCTGCTAGGTCCACTAACCCTTCCATATTCGGAAAGAGGACAACTCCAAAGATCAAAAGCGCCAAGATGTCAATAAAAGAAAGCCCATTCGCCTTGATTTGCCAAGGCCTTTGCCCTTTCCTCCAAACACTTCCTTGGTACTCCGACTACCCCATTCCTGTTTTGCTTTACACGGTCCAACTCTTGTGCTGAGATTTTCACCACCTTGGCAACTCTTGTCGTGGAGGGATAGAACCCAGAGAAAAGATATGGCTTCCTTCCTCCCAGTGGGCATCCCAGGATTTCTTCAAACTCTTTCACAGTCGGCACTAGTTGGAAGTCCTCAAATGTGAAGCACCTTAGGGGCTGGTCATAATACTGGGAAAGGGATGCAATCGGTTCCATGGAGACTTCTACCCTAGCTAGGTCCCAAATCTTACCATAGGCTTTGCGGAAGGCTTGCCGTTGAAGTTGACCCATTAATTGCCCCAACTCTCGTAAACTAGTGACCTCTAAGCTCTTGATTTTGACTTGATAGAACCTCTTTTTAAGCGAAGGCTTTTGACTTGATCCCATGTTTTACTAAAGTGAAATAAAATCTAGTGCGAATCAAAACTCTGACATCTATCATGGGTGGAATGGATGAATGCATGAAGAAATGCATATGACACAGATGCAATTTACGAATACGGGAGCCCGAGAAACTGTCTCCTTCTTAGATACAACGTCTAGGGGTAGCAAAGTGCCCCAACGTATGTATTTAAAACGGTGACACGGACCCTTCGTTGGTTTGTTTACAGAGGGGATCAAGACAGAACCCATGTGCGATGCATATGCGAAAGGCGCAACACGGGAATGTACATAGTATGACAATACTCACTGAATATAAGTAAAAGGGTATATGACACTTATGCATGGCAGTGTGAAAAATGGCACGCAGCGTGTTTGCTCCGTGCCCCTATTTAAGGGACCTATAAGGGAGAGAGCTAACTAGGCTTTTAGTAATAACCCCCAAGGTAGTCATATCTCTTTTGATAGTTTCTAGAGGTATCATTCTCTTCGAAAAACATATTGCAGCAGTAGGGACTACTAGCAACAATAAGTTTTCAAAGAAAAAGCTCTAGATGAGGGTTCACTGTAATCAAGCAAGTCGGAGACCTAGCATGACCACAGATTCACCTCCGCTCCTTATGTTCCCATGAACCCGGGTATAGGGCCCTTTTTCACTCACAGTGTGTGCAAATAGTGTTGGTGTTTGTGTGCATCAAATGAATAAATATTTACCCCATGCATACATTTTAAAACGCACTAAAAGCAACAAAGAGTTTATATACATAAGAACATAATGAAGGAAAACCAACAAAGGGATAAGTCACGGTAAAACATTGCACAAGATTAAATGGCCTAACTCTCTAAAAACAGTCCCCAGTGGAGTCGCCAACTGTCGCAACCTACCCTTCGGCGGGAGGGCGACGCGAGACTCGCGGGATGCGTGTTCCACGAAAGGAATACGCGCGGAGTCGCCACCAACGTTTATTTGAGGAAAACATCGGAAAAACCGGAAAAGACGCGATCTACGAACTTTTAAGTGAAAGGTTCGGGAGTTGTATTTACGCACGGGGAAGGTATTAGCACCCCACTCGTCCGTCCCAAGGGACGGCAGCCTTTAATCGAATGTGCAAACATGACTTTGATTTTTACGTTCCCTTTTATGTCCTTATATCCTTTATACCCTTTTTATATTTTTCCCTTTTTTGTGGTCGACAAGGGTGTTTCCCTTTGCTTCTACGTATTCCTCAATTTGTGATGAGGAAATCAGACCTACGTAGTTCTTTCTTATCAAGTGATTCTTTTTTACTTAAGTGGTGATCATTTTAAGGCGTTGGACCTTAAAAATGATCCATTTTACTTAGTGAGAAAATGAAATGACAAACTTAAAAAGCCTATTTTTATGGACGAGCTTGACTAGGCGAGTTGATTTTAGCCTTAGTTTCACTTTAGTTATTAATCAATTCGATTAAGAATGAGAAATCCCAAAGAGAAAAAAACGTCCGATTGATTTTCCGCTTTATTTTACTAAAAGATGTTTTTTTGATTATTATATTATTTTTTACCTCTTTTTGATTTCCAACGTGGTTACGGCACGACCGAACGGTCGGAATTCATTTTAACCGAAGTTAACGGATAATACAATTCAAACGTTCGGTGGAAATTGATTTTGTTTTTGAGTTAAGCGAGAAATGACTTAAGTAAAATGGCTTAAGCACGTCAACAGGGGGTATAAAAAGTAAACAAAACGAGAATAAAAATGCACGAAACACAATGTGGACCACCATGGGTGCATAGAATGAATCGAAAAGCTTGGTTCGAGGTACTTACCCGTTGAAGATCGAAGAACGATGAAGAACGAATGAAGAACGTCGAAGAACGGTCGAAACCTTCGCGAAATTCTTCACGGAAAACGTTACGGAAACGTTTCGGAAGCGCCTCGGCTTAGATTTTTCTTCATGGAAACAATTTTTCCAAGCAAATTCGAAAGAGAGAGAAGTGCCTAAGGGGCTAAACCCCTTCCTTCTTCACTTCCTCCCCTATTTATAGCAAAATAGGGGAGGTGGTTGCCGCCCAGCTCGCCCAGGCGAGCTCAACTCGCCCAGGCGAGCCAGGTTGCTTCCTCCAGAAGCAACAGCCTTCTGGAGGAATATTCTGGAGGGCCCAAGTGGGCCTGGGTGCTATTTGCACCCCCATTTTTACTAAGTACACCCCCTCTGCTGTTTTTTGGTGATTCTTTTTTCGTAAAGTTACGGAAACTTACGAATTTCGTAACGATACTTGTTTTCTTTCCGTAATGTTACGGAACCTTGCGGATTACATAATCATCCCCCTTTTGACTTACGGAATGTTACGGAACCTCACTTAATTATGCAACGATGCTTCCGTTTGATTTTCGGTGTGTCACGGAAACTTACGGATTGTGCATCAATATTTTTTTGGTTTTTCGGCATGTCCTGGAATTTCACAAATTGCCTAATGATGGATGCCAAGCACCTCACAAGGACCAATGAAAGGTCGCATGTCATCAAGCAAAGGTCCCCGGACGAAATTAGGGTATGACACCCATGAATTGCGTTTTCGTTCATGCATCCTCCACCCACGAGTTTGGAGCCATGCGTAGTGATTGCTTAGTGCAATTCTCCATTCTCAACCCTTTTTCGAACCCCAATGAATTGCGTTTTCGTTCATGCATCATCCACCCACGAGTTTGGAGCCATGCGTAGTGATTGCTTAGTGCAATTCTCCATTCTCAACCTTTTTTCGGAGCCCCATGAATTGCGTTTTCGTTCATGTGTCCAACACCTTCGAGTTTGGAGCCATGCGTAGTGATTGCTTAGTGCAATTCTCCATTCTCAATCTTTTTCGGAGCCCCATGAATTGCGTTTTCATGTGTCCTCCACCCTCGAGTTTGGAGCCATGCGTAGTGATTGCTTAGTGCAATTCTCTATTCTTAACCTTTTTTCGGAGCCCCATGAATTGCGTTTTCGTTCATGCGTCCTCCACCTTCGAGTTTGGAGCCATGCGTAGTGATTACTTAGTTCAATTCTCCATTCTCAACCTTTTTTCGGAGCCCCATGAATTGCGTTTTCGTTCATGCGTCCTCCATCTTTGAATTTGGAGCCATGCGTAGTGATTGCTTAGTGCAATTCGCCATTCTCAATCTTTTCGGAGCCCCATGAATTGCGTTTTCGTTCATGTGTCCTCCACCTTCAAGTTTGGAGCCATGCGTAGTGATTGCTTAGTGCAATTCTCCATTCTCAACCTTTTCGAAGCCCCATGAATTGCGTTTTCATTCATGCGTCCTCCACCTTAGAGTTTGGAGCCATGCGTAGTGATTGCTTAGTCCAATTCTCCATTCTCAACCTTTTTTCAGAGCCCCATCAATTGCGTTTTCGTTCATGCGTCCTCCACCTTCGTGTTTGGAGCCATGCGTAGTGATTGCTTAGTGCAATTCTCCATTCTCAACCTTTTCGGAGACCTATGAATAGTGTTTTCGTTCATGTGTCCTCCACCCTAGAGTTTGGAGCCATGCGAAATGATTGCGTAGTGCAATTCTCCATTCTCAACCTTTTTTCGGAGCCCCATGAATTGCGTTTTCGTTCATGTGTCCTCCACCCTCGAGTTTGGAGCCATGCGCAGTGATTGCTTAGTGCAATTCTCCATTCTCAACCCTTTTTCGGAGCCCTATGAATAGTGATTTCGTTCATGTGTCCTCCACCCTAGAGTTTGGAGCCATGCGAAATGATTGCGTAGTGCAATTCTCCATTCTCAACCTTTTTTCGGAGCCCCATGAATTGCGTTTTCGTTCATGTGTCCTCCACCTTCTAGTTTGGAGCCATGCGTAGTGATTGCTTAGTACAATTCTCCATTCTCAACCCTTTTTTGGAGCCCATGAATTGCGTTTTCATTCATGCGTCCTCCACCCACGAGTTTGGAGCCATGCATAGTGATTGCTTAGTGCAATTCTCCATTCTCAATCTTTTTCGGAGCCCCATGAATTGCATTTTCGTTCATGTGTCCACCACCCTCGAGTTTGGAGCCATGCGTAGTGATTGCTTAGTGCAATTCTCCATTCACAACCTTTTTTCGGAACCCCATCAATTGCGTCTTCGTTCATGCGTCCTCCACCTTCGAGTTTGGAGCCATGCGTAGTGATTGCTTAGTGTAATTCTCCATTATCAACCCTTTTCCGGAGCCCCATGAATTGCGTTTTCGTTCATGCGTCCTCCAACCACGAGATTGGAGCCAAGCGTAGTGATTTCTTAGTGCAATTCTCCATTCTAAACTCTTTTTCGGAGCCCTATGAATTGCGTTTTCGTTCATGCGTCCTCCACCTTCGAGTTTGGAGCCATGCGTAGTGATTGCTTGGTGCAATTCTCCATTCTCAACCCTTTTTCGGAGCCCCATGAATTGCGTTTTCGTTCATGTGTCCTGCACCCACGAGTTTGGAGCAATGCGCAGTGATTTCTTAGTGCAATTCTCCATTCTCAACCCTTTTTCGGAGCCCCATGAATTGCCTTTTCATTCATGCGTCCTCCACCTTCGAGTTTGGAGCCATGCGTAGTGATTGCTTAGTGCAATTCTCCATTATCAACCCTTTTTCGGACCCCCATGAATTGTGTTTTCGTTCATGCGTCCTCCACCCACGAGTTTGGAGCCATGCGTAGTGATTGCTTAGTGCAATTCTCCATTCTCAACCCTTTTTTGGAGCCCATGAATTGCGTTTTCATTCATGCGTCCTCCACCCACGAGTTTGGAACCATGCGTAGTGATTGCTTAGTGCAATTCTCCATTCTCAACCCTTTTTCGGAGCCCATGAATTGCGTTTTCGTTCATGTGTCCTCCACCCACGAGTTTGAAGCCTTGCGTAGTGACTGTTCAGTGCAATTCTCCATTTTCAACCCTTTTTTGGAGCCCATGAATTGCGTTTTCGTTCATGCGTTTTCCACCCACGAGTTTGGAGCCATGCGTAGTGATTGCTTAGTGCAATTCTCCATTCTCAACATTTTTTGCGGAGCCCCATGAATTGCGTTTTCGTTCATGCGTCCTCCACCTTCGAGTTTGGAGCCATGCGTAGTGATTGCTTAGTGCAATTCTCTATTCTCAACCTTTTTTCGGAGCCCCATGAATTGCGTTTTCGTTCATGCGTCCTCCACCTTCGAGTTTGGAGCCATGCGTAGTGATTACTTAGTTCAATTCTACATTCTCAACCTTTTTTCGGAGCCCCATGAATTGCGTTTTCGTTCATGCGTCCTCCATCTTTGAATTTGGAGCCATGCGTAGTGATTGCTTAGTGCAATTCTCCATTCTCAATCTTTTCGGAGCCCCATGAATTGCGTTTTCGTTCATGCGTCCTCCACCTTCGAGTTTGGAGCCATGCGTAGTGATTGCTTAGTGCAATTCTCCATTCTCAACCTTTTTTCGGAGCCCCATGAATTGCGTATTCGTTCATGAGTCCTCCACCTTCTAGTTTGGAGCCATGCGTAGTGATTGCTTAGTGCAATTCTCCAATCTCAATCTTTTCGGAGCCCCATGAATTGCGTTTTCGTTCATGTGTCCTCCACCTTCGAGTTTCGAGCCATGCGTAGTGATTCCTTAGTGCAATTCTCCATTCTCAATCTTTTCGGAGCCCCATGAATTGCGTTTTCGTTCATGTGTCCTCCACCTTCGAGTTTGGAGCCATGCGTAGTGATTGCTTAGTGCAATTCTCCATTCTAAACCTTTTCGGAGCCCCATGAATTGCGTTTTCGTTCATGCGTCGTCCACCTTAGAGTTTGGAGCCATGCGTAGTGATTGCTTAGTGCAATTCTCCATTCTCAACCTTTTTTCAGAGCCCTATCAATTTCGTTTTCGTTCATGCGTCCTCCACCTTCGAGTTTGGAGCCATGCGTAGTGATTGCTTAGTGCAATTCTCTATTCTGAACATTTTTTCGGAGCCCCATGAATTGCGTTTTCGTTCATGCGTCCTCCACCTTCGAGTTTGGAGCCATGCGCAGTGATTGCTTAGTGCAATTCTCCATTCTCAACCTTTTTTCAGAGCCCTATCAATTTCGTTTTCGTTCATGCGTCCTCCAACCACGAGATTGGAGCCAAGCGTAGTGATTTCTTAGTGCAATTCTCCATTCTAAACTCTTTTTCGGAGCCCTATGAATTGCGTTTTCGTTCATGCGTCCTCCACCTTCGAGTTTGGAGCCATGCATAGTGATTGCTTGGTGCAATTCTCCATTCTCAACCCTTTTTCGGAGCCCCATGAATTGCGTTTTCGTTCATGTGTCCTGCACCCACGAGTTTGGAGCAATGCGCAGTGATTTCTTAGTGCAATTCTCCATTCTCAACCCTTTTTCGGAGCCCCATGAATTTCCTTTTCGTTCATGCGTCCTCCACCTTCGAGTTTGGAGCCATGCGTAGTGATTGCTTAGTGCAATTCTCCATTATCAACCCTTTTTCGGACCCCCATGAATTGTGTTTTCGTTCATGCGTCCTCCACCCACGAGTTTGGAGCCATGCGTAGTGATTGCTTAGTGCAATTCTCCATTCTCAACCCTTTTTTGGAGCCCATGAATTGCGTTATCATTCATGCGTCCTCCACCCACGAGTTTGGAGCCATGCGTAGTGATTGCTTAGTGCAATTCTCCATTCTCAACCCTTTTTCGGAGCCCATGAATTGCGTTTTCGTTCATGTGTCCTCCACCCACGAGCTTGGAGCCTTGCGTAGTGACTGCTTAGTGCAATTCTCCATTTTCAACCCTTTTTTGGAGCCCATGAATTGCGTTTTCGTTCATGCGTTTTCCACCCACGAGTTTGGAGCCATGCGTAGTGATTGCTTAGTGCAATTCTCCATTCTCAACATTTTTTCGGAGCCCCATGAATTGCGTTTTCGTTCATGCGTCCTCCACCTTCGAGTTTGGAGCCATGCGTAGTGATTGCTTAGTGCAATTCTCTATTCTCAACCTTTTTTCGGAGCCCCATGAATTGCGTTTTCGTTCATGCGTGCTCCACCTTCGAGTTTGGAGCCATGCGTAGTGATTACTTAGTTCAATTCTCCATTCTCAACCTTTTTTCGGAGCCCCATGAATTGCGTTTTCGTTCATGCGTCCTCCATCTTTGAATTTGGAGCCATGCGTAGTGATTGCTTAGTGCAATTCTCCATTCTCAATCTTTTCGGAGCCCCATGAATTGCATTTTCGTTCATGCGTCCTCCACCTTCGAGTTTGGAGCCATGCGTAGTCATTGCTTAGTGCAATTCTCCATTCTCAACCTTTTTTCGGAGCCCCATGAATTGCGTATTCGTTCATGAGTCCTCCACCTTCTAGTTTGGAGCCATGCGTAGTGATTGCTTAGTGCAATTCTCCAATCTCAATCTTTTCGGAGCCCCATGAATTGCGTTTTCGTTCATGTGTCCTCCACCTTTGAGTTTGGAGCCATTCGTAGTGATTCCTTAGTGCAATTCTCCATTCTCAATCTTTTCGGAGCCCCATGAATTGCGTTTTCGTTCATGTGTCCTCCACCCTCGAGTTTGGAGCCATGCGTAGTGATTGCTTAGTGCAATTCTCCATTCTCAACCCTTTTTTGGAGCCCATGAATTGCGTTTTCATTCATGCGTCCTCCACCCATGAGTTTGGAGCCATGCGTAGTGATTGCTTAGTGCAATTCTCCATTCTCAACCCTTTTTCGGAGCCCATGAATTGCGTTTTCGTTCATGTGTCCTCCACCCACGAGTTTGGAGCCTTGCGTAGTGACTGCTTAGTGCAATTCTCCATTTTCAACCCTTTTTTGGAGCCCATGAATTGCGTTTTCGTTCATGCGTTTTCCACCCACGAGTTTGGAGCCATGCGTAGTGATTGCTTAGTGCAATTCTCCATTCTCAACCTTTTTTCGGAGCCCCATGAATTGCGTATTCGTTCATGAGTCCTCCACCTTCTAGTTTGGAGCCATGCGTAGTGATTGCTTAGTGCAATTCTCCAATCTCAATCTTTTCGGAGCCCCATGAATTGCGTTTTCGTTCATGTGTCCTCCACCTTCGAGTTTCGAGCCATGCGTAGTGATTCCTTAGTGCAATTCTCCATTCTCAATCTTTTCGGAGCCCCATGAATTGCGTTTTCGTTCATGTGTCCTCCACCTTCGAGTTTGGAGCCATGCGTAGTGATTGCTTAGTGCAATTCTCCATTCTAAACCTTTTCGGAGCCCCATGAATTGCGTTTTCGTTCAGGCGTCGTCCACCTTAGAGTTTGGAGCCATGCGTAGTGATTGCTTAGTGCAATTCTCCATTCTCAACCTTTTTTCAGAGCCCTATCAATTTCGTTTTCGTTCATGCGTCCTCCACCTTCGAGTTTGGAGCCATGCGTAGTGATTGCTTAGTGCAATTCTCTATTCTGAACATTTTTTCGGAGCCCCATGAATTGCGTTTTCGTTCATGCGTCCTCCACCTTCGAGTTTGGAGCCATGCGCAGTGATTGCTTAGTGCAATTCTCCATTCTCAACCTTTTTTCAGAGCCCTATCAATTTCGTTTTCGTTCATGCGTCCTCCAACCACGAGATTGGAGCCAAGCGTAGTGATTTCTTAGTGCAATTCTCCATTCTAAACTCTTTTTCGGAGCCCTATGAATTGCGTTTTCGTTCATGCGTCCTCCACCTTCGAGTTTGGAGCCATGCATAGTGATTGCTTGGTGCAATTCTCCATTCTCAACCCTTTTTCGGAGCCCCATGAATTGCGTTTTCGTTCATGTGTCCTGCACCCACGAGTTTGGAGCAATGCGCAGTGATTTCTTAGTGCAATTCTCCATTCTCAACCCTTTTTCGGAGCCCCATGAATTTCCTTTTCGTTCATGCGTCCTCCACCTTCGAGTTTGGAGCCATGCGTAGTGATTGCTTAGTGCAATTCTCCATTATCAACCCTTTTTCGGACCCCCATGAATTGTGTTTTCGTTCATGCGTCCTCCACCCACGAGTTTGGAGCCATGCGTAGTGATTGCTTAGTGCAATTCTCCATTCTCAACCCTTTTTTGGAGCCCATGAATTGCGTTTTCATTCATGCGTCCTCCACCCATGAGTTTGGAGCCATGCGTAGTGATTGCTTAGTGCAATTCTCCATTCTCAACCCTTTTTCGGAGCCCATGAATTGCGTTTTCGTTCATGTGTCCTCCACCCACGAGTTTGGAGCCTTGCGTAGTGACTGCTTAGTGCAATTCTCCATTTTCAACCCTTTTTTGGAGCCCATGAATTGCGTTTTCGTTCATGCGTTTTCCACCCACGAGTTTGGAGCCATGCGTAGTGATTGCTTAGTGCAATTCTCCATTCTCAACCTTTTTTCGGAGCCCCATGAATTGCGTATTCGTTCATGAGTCCTCCACCTTCTAGTTTGGAGCCATGCGTAGTGATTGCTTAGTGCAATTCTCCAATCTCAATCTTTTCGGAGCCCCATGAATTGCGTTTTCGTTCATGTGTCCTCCACCTTCGAGTTTCGAGCCATGCGTAGTGATTCCTTAGTGCAATTCTCCATTCTCAATCTTTTCGGAGCCCCATGAATTGCGTTTTCGTTCATGTGTCCTCCACCTTCGAGTTTGGAGCCATGCGTAGTGATTGCTTAGTGCAATTCTCCATTCTAAACCTTTTCGGAGCCCCATGAATTGCGTTTTCGTTCAGGCGTCGTCCACCTTAGAGTTTGGAGCCATGCGTAGTGATTGCTTAGTGCAATTCTCCATTCTCAACCTTTTTTCAGAGCCCTATCAATTTCGTTTTCGTTCATGCGTCCTCCACCTTCGAGTTTGGAGCCATGCGTAGTGATTGCTTAGTGCAATTCTCTATTCTGAACATTTTTTCGGAGCCCCATGAATTGCGTTTTCGTTCATGCGTCCTCCACCTTCGAGTTTGGAGCCATGCGCAGTGATTGCTTAGTGCAATTCTCCATTCTCAACCTTTTTTCAGAGCCCTATCAATTTCGTTTTCGTTCATGCGTCCTCCAACCACGAGATTGGAGCCAAGCGTAGTGATTTCTTAGTGCAATTCTCCATTCTAAACTCTTTTTCGGAGCCCTATGAATTGCGTTTTCGTTCATGCGTCCTCCACCTTCGAGTTTGGAGCCATGCATAGTGATTGCTTGGTGCAATTCTCCATTCTCAACCCTTTTTCGGAGCCCCATGAATTGCGTTTTCGTTCATGTGTCCTGCACCCACGAGTTTGGAGCAATGCGCAGTGATTTCTTAGTGCAATTCTCCATTCTCAACCCTTTTTCGGAGCCCCATGAATTTCCTTTTCGTTCATGCGTCCTCCACCTTCGAGTTTGGAGCCATGCGTAGTGATTGCTTAGTGCAATTCTCCATTATCAACCCTTTTTCGGACCCCCATGAATTGTGTTTTCGTTCATGCGTCCTCCACCCACGAGTTTGGAGCCATGCGTAGTGATTGCTTAGTGCAATTCTCCATTCTCAACCCTTTTTTGGAGCCCATGAATTGCGTTATCATTCATGCGTCCTCCACCACGAGTTTGGAGCCATGCGTAGTGATTGCTTAGTGCAATTCTCCATTCTCAACCCTTTTTCGGAGCCCATGAATTGCGTTTTCGTTCATGTGTCCTCCACCCACGAGCTTGGAGCCTTGCGTAGTGACTGCTTAGTGCAATTCTCCATTTTCAACCCTTTTTTGGAGCCCATGAATTGCGTTTTCGTTCATGCGTTTTCCACCCACGAGTTTGGAGCCATGCGTAGTGATTGCTTAGTGCAATTCTCCATTCTCAACATTTTTTCGGAGCCCCATGAATTGCGTTTTCGTTCATGCGTCCTCCACCTTCGAGTTTGGAGCCATGCGTAGTGATTGCTTAGTGCAATTCTCTATTCTCAACCTTTTTTCGGAGCCCCATGAATTGCGTTTTCGTTCATGCGTGCTCCACCTTCGAGTTTGGATCCATGCGTAGTGATTACTTAGTTCAATTCTCCATTCTCAACCTTTTTTCGGAGCCCCATGAATTGCGTTTTCGTTCATGCGTCCTCCATCTTTGAATTTGGAGCCATGCGTAGTGATTGCTTAGTGCAATTCTCCATTCTCAATCTTTTCGGAGCCCCATGAATTGCGTTTTCGTTCATGCGTCCTCCACCTTCGAGTTTGGAGCCATGCGTAGTCATTGCTTAGTGCAATTCTCCATTCTCAACCTTTTTTCGGAGCCCCATGA